>NW_028321089.1:47500-87414 GCF_062004578.1 Staurois parvus
GCACGATCCAATTATCTCCTGAAGGTGAAAATATTCCTTCCTGATCCCCCGAGCGGCAATCGGATATTCCCTGGATCACCTTTTCCTATAAATGTTATATCCAGTTATATTCTGTGTATCCAAGAAAGAATCCAGGACTTTCCTACAGCAATCCATTGAGCTGGCCACAACCAACTCTGGAGGGAGTCTATTCCACATTCTCACAGCTCTTACTGTGAAGAAACCTTTCCGTGTTTGAGAATAAATCTCTTTTCCTCCAGAAGTAAAGAGTGCCCCCTTGTCCTCTGTGATGACCTCAGGGGGAATAACTACACCGAGTTCACTATATGAACCACTGATGTATTATACATGGAGATCATATCCCCCCTTATGTAATAAACATGGAGATCATATCCCCCCTTATGTATTATACATGGAGATCATATCCCCCCTTATGTATTATACATGGAGATCATATCCCCCCTTATGTATTATACATGGAGATCATATCCCCCTTATGTACTATACATGGAGATCATATCCCCCCTTATGTATTATACATGGAGATCATATCCCCCTTATGTATTATACTTGGAGATCATATCCCCCCTTATGTATTATACATGGAGATCATATCCCCCCCTTATGTATTATACATGGAGATCATATCCCCCTTATGTACTATACATGGAGATCATATCCCCCTTATGTATTATACATGGAGATCATATCCCCCTTATGTATTATACATGGAGATCATATCCCCCCCTTATGTATTATACATTTAGATCATATCCCCCTTTTGTATTATACATGGAGATCATATCCCCCCCTTATGTATTATACATGGAGATCATATCCCCCCTTATGTATTATACATGGTGATCATATCCCCCCTTATGTATTATACATGGAGATCATATCCCCCCTTATGTATTATACATGGAGATCATATCCCCCCGTATATATTATACATGGAGATCATATCCCCCCTTATGTATTATACCTGGAGATCATATCCCCCCCTTATGTATTATACATGGAGATCATATCCCCCATATGTACTATACATGGAGATCATATCCCCCTTATGTATTATACATGGAGATCATATCCCCCTTATGTATTATACATGGAGATCATATCCCCCCCTTATGTATTATACATGGAGATCATATCCCCCCTTATGTATTATACATGGAGATCATATCCCCCTTATGTATTATACATGGAGATCATATCCCCCCCTCATGTATTATACATGGAGATCATATCCCCCCTTATGTATTATACATGGTGATCATATCCCCCCTGATGTATTATACATGGAGATCATATCCCAACTTATGTATTATACATGGTGATCATATCCCCCCTGATGTATTAAACATGGAGATCATATCCCCACTTATGTATTTATACATGGAGATCATATCCCCCCTATGTATTATACATGGAGATCATATCCCCCCCTTATGTATTATACATGGAGATCATATCCCCCCTTATGTATTTATACATGGAGATCATATCCCCCCTTATGTATTTATACATGGAGATCATACCCCCCCTTATGTATTATACATGGAGATCATATCCCCCCTTATGTATTTATACATGGAGATCATACCCCTCTTATGTATTACACATGGAGATCATACCCCCCTTATGTATTACACATGGAGATCATATCCCCCTTATGTATTATACATGGAGATCATATCCCCCCTTATGTATTATACATGGAGATCATATCCCCCTTATGTATTATACCTGGAGATCATATCTCCCCTTATGTATTATACATGGAGATCATATCCCCCCTTATGTATAATACATGGAGATCATATCCCCCTTATGTATTTATACATGGAGATCATATCCCCCCTTATGTATTATACATGGAGATCATATCCCCCCTTATGTATTATACATGGTGATCATATCCCCCCTTATGTATTATACATGGAGATCATATCCCCCATTCTGTATTTTACATGGAGATCATATCCCCCCTTATGTATTATACATGGAGATCATATCCCCCTTATGTATTATACATGGAGATCATATCCCCCTTATGGATTATACATGGAGATCATATCCCCCCCTTATGTATTATACATGGTGATCATATTCCCCCCTTATGTATTATACATGGTGATCATATACCCCTTTGTGTATTATACATGGAGATCTTATCCCCCTTATGTATTATACATGGAGATCATATCCCTCCCTTTGTATTATACATGGAGATCATATCCCTCCCTTTGTATTATACATGGAGATCATATCCCCCTTTGTGTATTATACATGGAGATCATATCCCCCTTATGTATTATACATGGAGATCATATTCCCCCTTATGTATTATACATGGAGATCATATCCCCCCTTATGTATTATACATGGAGATCATATCCCCCCTTATGTATTATACATGGAGATCATATCCCCCCTCATGTATCATACATGGAGATCATATCCCCCTTTGTGTATTATACATGGAGATCATATCCCCCTTATGTATTATATATGGAGATCATATCCCCCCTTATGTATTATACATGGAGATCATATCCCCCTTATGTATTATACATGGAGATCATATCCCCCCTTATGTATTATACATGGAGATCATATCCCCCTTATGTATTATACATGGAGATCATATCCCCCCTTATGTATTATACATGGAGATCATATCCCCCCCCTTATGTATTATACATGGAGATCATTTCCCCCTTATGTATTATACATGGAGATCATATCCCCCCTTATGTATTATACATGGAGATCATATCCCCCTTATGTATTATACATGGTGATCATATAACCCCTTATGTATTATACATGGAGATCATCCCCCCCTTATGTATTATACATGGAGATCATATCCCCCCTTATGTATTATACATGGAGATCATATCCCCCCTTATGTATTATACTTGGAGATCATATCCCCCCTTATGTGATATACATGGAGATCATATCCCCCTTATGTATTATACATGGAGATCATATCGCCACTTATGTATTATACATGGAGATCATATCCCCCTTTGTGTATTATACATGGAAATCATATCCCCCTTTGTGTATTACACATGGAGATCATATTCCCCCTTATGTATTATACATGGAGATCATATCCCCCTTTGTGTATTATACATGGAGATCATATCCCCTTTAAGTATTATACATGGAGATCATATCCCCCCTTATGTATTATACATGGAGATCATATCCCCGCTTATGTATTATACATGGAGATCATATCCCCCCCTTATGTTTTATACATGGAGATCATATCCCCCTTATGGATTATACATGGAGATCATATCCCCCTTATGTATTAAACATGGAGATCATATCCCCCTTATATATTATACATGGAGATCATATCCCCCCTTATGTATTATACATGGAGATCATATCCCCCTTATGTACTATACATGGAGATCATATCCCCCCTTATGTATTATACATGGAGATCATATCCCCCTTATGTATTATACTTGGAGATCATATCCCCCCTTATGTATTATACATGGAGATCATATCCCCCCCTTATGTATTATACATGGAGATCATATCCCCCTTATGTACTATACATGGAGATCATATCCCCCTTATGTATTATACATGGAGATCATATCCCCCTTATGTATTATACATGGAGATCATATCCCCCCCTTATGTATTATACATGGAGATCATATCCCCCTTATGTATTATACATGGAGATCATATCCCCCTTTTGTATTATACATGGAGATCATATCCCCCCCTTATGTATTATACATGGAGATCATATCCCCCCTTATGTATTATACATGGTGATCATATCCCCCCTTATGTATTATACATGGAGATCATATCCCCCCTTATGTATTATACATGGAGATCATATCCCCCCGTATATATTATACATGGAGATCATATCCCCCCTTATGTATTATACCTGGAGATCATATCCCCCCTTATGTATTATACATGGAGATCATATCCCCCATATGTACTTTACATGGAGATCATATCCCCCTTATGTATTATACATGGAGATCATATCCCCCTTATGTATTATACATGGAGATCATATCCCCCCCTTATGTATTATACATGGAGATCATATCCCCCCTTATGTATTATACATGGAGATCATATCCCCCTTATGTATTATACATGGAGATCATATCCCCCCCTCATGTATTATACATGGAGATCATATCCCCCCTTATGTATTATACATGGTGATCATATACCCCCTGATGTATTATACATGGAGATCATATCCCCCCTTATGTATTATACATGGAGATCATATCCCCCCGTATATATTATACATGGAGATCATATCCCCCCTTATGTATTATACATGGAGATCATATCCCCCCTTATGTATTTATACATGGAGATCATATCCCCCCTATGTATTATACATGGAGATCATATCCCCCCCTTATGTATTATACATGGAGATCATATCCCCCCTTATGTATTTATACATGGAGATCATATCCCCCCTTATGTATTTATACATGGAGATCATACCCCCCCTTATGTATTATACATGGAGATCATATCCCCCCTTATGTATTTATACATGGAGATCATACCCCTCTTATGTATTACACATGGAGATCATACCCCCCTTATGTATTACACATGGAGATCATATCCCCCTTATGTATTATACATGGAGATCATATCCCACCCTTATGTATTATACATGGAGATCATATCCCCCTTATGTATTATACATGGAGATCATATCCCCCCTTATGTATTATACATGGAGATCATATCCCCCTTATGTATTATACATGGAGATCATATCTCCCCTTATGTATTATACATGGAGATCATATCCCCCCTTATGTATAATACATGGAGATCATATCCCCCTTATGTATTTATACATGGAGATCATATCCCCCCTTATGTATTATACATGGAGATCATATCCCCCCTTATGTATTATACATGGAGATCATATCCCCCCCTTATGTATTATACATGGTGATCATATCCCCCCTTATGTATTATACATGGAGATCATATCCCCCTTATGTATTATACATGGAGATCATATCCCCCCTTATGTATTATACATGGAGATCATATCCCCCCTTATGTATTATACATGGAGATCATATCCCCCTTATGGATTATACATGGAGATCATATCCCTCCTTATGGATTATACATGGAGATGATATCCCCCCTTATGTATTATACATGGAGATCATATCCCCCCTTATGTATTATACATGGTGATCATATTCCCCCCTTATGTATTATACATGGTGATCATATACCCCTTTGTGTATTATACATGGAGATCTTATCCCCCTTATGTATTATACATGGAGATCATATCCCTCCCTTTGTATTATACATGGAGATCATATCCCTCCCTTTGTATTATACATGGAGATCATATCCCCCTTTGTGTATTATACATGGAGATCATATCCCCCTTATGTATTATACATGGAGATCATATCCCCCCTTATGTATTATACATGGAGATCATATTCCCCCTTATGTATTATACATGGAGATCATATCCCCCCTTATGTATTATACATGGAGATCATATCCCCCCTCATGTATCATACATGGAGATCATATCCCCCTTTGTGTATTATACATGGAGATCATATCCCCCTTATGTATTATACATGGAGATCATATCCCCCCTTATGTATTATACATGGAGATCATATCCCCCTTATGTATTATACATGGAGATCATATCCCCCCTTATGTATTATACATGGAGATCATATCCCCCTTATGTATTATACATGGAGATCATATCCCCTCCTTATGTATTATACATGGAGATCATATCCCCCCCTTATGTATTATACATGGAGATCATATCCCCCTTATGTATTATACATGGAGATCATATCCCCCCTTATGTATTATACATGGATATCATATCCCCCCTTATGTATTATACTTGGAGATCATATCCCCCCTTATGTGATATACATGGAGATCATATCCCCCTTATGTATTATACATGGAGATCATATCGCCACTTATGTATTATACATGGAGATCATATCCCCCTTTGTGTATTATACATGGAAATCATATCCCCCTTTGTGTATTACACATGGAGATCATATTCCCCCTTATTTATTAGACATGGAGATCATATCCCCCTTTGTGTATCATACATGGAGATCATATCCCCTTTATGTATTATACATGGAGATCATATCCCCCCTTATGTATTATACATGGAGATCATATCCCCCCTTATGTATTATACATGGAGATCATATCCCCCCCTTTTGTTTTATACAGGGAGATCATATCCCCCTTATGGATTTTACATGGAGATCATATCCCCCTTATGTATTATACATGGAGATCATATCCCCCTTATGTATTATACATGGAAATCATATCCCCCCTTATGTATTATACATGGAGATCATATCCCCCCTTATGTATTATACATGGAGATCATATCCCCCCTTATGTGATATACATGGAGATCATATCCCCCTTATGTATTATACATGGAGATCATATCGCCACTTATGTATTATACATGGAGATCATATCCCCCTTTGTGTATTATACATGGAAATCATATCCCCCCTTATGTATTACACATGGAGATCATATTCCCCCTTATTTATTATACATGGAGATCATATCCCCCTTTGTGTATTATACATGGAGATCATATCCCCTTTATGTATTATACATGGAGATCATATCCCCCCTTATGTATTATACATGGAGATCATATCCCCCCCTTTTGTTTTATACAGGGAGATCATATCCCCCTTATGGATTTTACATGGAGATCATATCCCCCTTATGTATTATACATGGAGATCATATCCCCCTTATGTATTATACATGGAAATCATATCCCCCCTTATGTATTATACATGGAGATCATATCCCCCCTTATGTATTATACATGGAGATCATATCCCCCCTTATGTGATATACATGGAGATCATATCCCCCTTATGTATTATACATGGAGATCATATCGCCACTTATGTATTATACATGGAGATCATATCCCCCTTTGTGTATTATACATGGAAATCATATCCCCCCTTATGTATTATACATGGAGATCATATTCCCCCTTATTTATTATACATGGAGATCATATCCCCCTTTGTGTATTATACATGGAGATCATATCCCCTTTATGTATTATACATGGAGATCATATCCCCCCTTATGTATTATACATGGAGATCATATCCCCCTTATGTATTATACATGGAGATCATATCCCCCCTTATGTATTATACATGGAGATCATATCCCCCCTTATGTATTATACATGGAGATCATATCCCCCTTATGTATTATACATGGAGATCATATCCCCCCCTTTTGTTTTATACAGGGAGATCATATCCCCCTTATGGATTTTACATGGAGATCATATCCCCCTTATGTATTATACATGGAGATCATATCCCCCTTATGTATTATACATGGAGATCATATCCCCCTTATGGATTATACATGGAGATCATATCCCTCCTTATGGATTATACATGGTGATCATATTCCCCCCTTATGTATTATACATGGTGATCATATACCCCTTTGTGTATTATACATGGAGATCTTATCCCCCTTATGTATTATACATGGAGATCATATCCCTCCCTTTGTATTATACATGGAGATCATATCCCTCCCTTTGTATTATACATGGAGATCATATCCCCCTTTGTGTATTATACATGGAGATCATATCCCCCCTTATGTATTATACATGGAGATCATATCCCCCCTTATGTATTATACATGGAGATCATATTCCCCCTTATGTATTATACATGGAGATCATATCCCCCCTTATGTATTATACATGGAGATCATATCCCCCCTTATGTATTATACATGGAGATCATATCCCCCCTCATGTATCATACATGGAGATCATATCCCCCTTTGTGTATTATACATGGAGATCATATCCCCCTTATGTATTATACATGGAGATCATATCCCCCCTTATGTATTATACATGGAGATCATATCCCCCTTATGTATTATACATGGAGATCATATCCCCCCTTATGTATTATACATGGAGATCATATCCCCCTTATGTATTATACATGGAGATCATATCCCCTCCTTATGTATTATACATGGAGATCATATCCCCCCTTATGTATTATACATGGAGATCATATCCCCCTTATGTATTATACATGGAGATCATATCCCCCCTTATGTATTATACATGGATATCATATCCCCCCTTATGTATTATACTTGGAGATCATATCCCCCCTTATGTGATATACATGGAGATCATATCCCCCTTATGTATTATACATGGAGATCATATCGCCACTTATGTATTATACATGGAGATCATATCCCCCTTTTATGTATTATACATGGAAATCATATCCCCCTTTGTGTATTACACATGGAGATCATATTCCCCCTTATTTATTATACATGGAGATCATATCCCCCTTTGTGTATTATACATGGAGATCATATCCCCTTTATGTATTATACATGGAGATCATATCCCCCCTTATGTATTATACATGGAGATCATATCCCCCCTTATGTATTATACATGGAGATCATATCCCCCCCTTTTGTTTTATACAGGGAGATCATATCCCCCTTATGGATTTTACATGGAGATCATATCCCCCTTATGTATTATACATGGAGATCATATCCCCCTTATGTATTATACATGGAAATCATATCCCCCCTTATGTATTATACATGGAGATCATATCCCCCCTTATGTATTATACATGGAGATCATATCCCCCCTTATGTATTATACATGGAGATCATATCCCCCTTATGTATTATACATGGAGATCATATCCCCCCCTTATGTATTATACATGGAGATCATATCCCCCCTTATGTATTATACATGGAGATCATGTCCCCCTTATGTATTATACATGGAGATCATATCCCCCTTATGTATTATACTTGGAGATCATATCCCCCCTTATGTATTATACATGGAGATCATATCCCCCCGTATATATTATACATGGAGATCTTATCCCCCCTTATGTATTATACATGGAGATCATATCCCCCCTTATGTATTTATACATGGAGATCATAGCCCCCCTATGTATTATACATGGAGATCATATCCCCCCCTTATGTATTATAAATGGAGATCATATCTTCCCCTTATGTATTTATACATGGAGATCATATCCCCCCTTATGTATTTATACATGGAGATCATACCCCCCTTATATATTATACATGGAGATCATATCCACCCTTATGTATTTATACATGGAGATCATACCCCTCTTATGTATTACACATGGAGATCATACCCCCCTTATGTATTACACATGGAGATCATATCCCCCTTATGTATTATACATGGAGATCATATCCCACCCTTATGTATTATACATGGAGATCATATCCTCCCTTATGTATTATACATGGAGATCATATCACCCCTTATGTATTATACATGGAGATCATATCCCCCCCTTATGTATAATACATGGAGATCATATCCCCCTTATGTATTTATACATGGAGATCAAATCCCCCCTTATGTATTATACATGGAGATCATATCCCCCCTTATGTATTATACATGGAGATCATATCCCCCCCTTATGTATTATACATGGAGATCATATCCCCCCTTATGTATTATACATGGAGATCATATCCCCCTTATGTATTATACATGGAGATCATATCCCCCCTTATGTATTATACATGGAGATCATATCCCCCTTATGTATTATACATGGAGATCATATCGCCACTTATGTATTATACATGGAGATCATATCCCCCTTTGTGCAATATACATGGAGATCATATCCCCCCTTATGTGATATACATGGAGATCATATCCCCCTTATGTATTGTACATGGAGATCATATCGCCACTTATGTATTATACATGGAGATCATATCCCCCTTTGTGTATTATACATGGAAATCATATCCCCCCTTATGTATTACACATGGAGATCATATTCCCCCTTATTTATTATACATGGAGATCATATCCCCCTTTGTGTATTATACATGGAGATCATATCCCCTTTATGTATTATACATGGAGATCATATCCCCCCTTATGTATTATACATGGAGATCATATCCCCCCCTTTTGTTTTATACAGGGAGATCATATCCCCCTTATGGATTTTACATGGAGATCATATCCCCCTTATGTATTATACATGGAGATCATATCCCCCTTATGTATTATACATGGAAATCATATCCCCCCTTATGTATTATACATGGAGATCATATCCCCCCTTATGTATTATACATGGAGATCATATCCCCCCTTATGTGATATACATGGAGATCATATCCCCCTTATGTATTATACATGGAGATCATATCGCCACTTATGTATTATACATGGAGATCATATCCCCCTTTGTGTATTATACATGGAAATCATATCCCCCTTTGTGTATTACACATGGAGATCATATTCCCCCTTATTTATTATACATGGAGATCATATCCCCCTTTGTGTATTATACATGGAGATCATATCCCCTTTATGTATTATACATGGAGATCATATCCCCCCTTATGTATTATACATGGAGATCATATCCCCCCTTATGTATTATACATGGAGATCATATCCCCCCCTTTTGTTTTATACAGGGAGATCATATCCCCCTTATGGATTTTACATGGAGATCATATCCCCCTTATGAATTATACATGGAGATCATATCCCCCTTATGTATTATACATGGAAATCATATCCCCCCTTATGTATTATACATGGAGATCATATCCCCCCTTATGTATTATACATGGAGATCATATCCCCCCTTATGTATTATAAATGGAGATCATATCCCCCTTATGTATTATACATGGAGATCATATCCCCCCCTTATGTATTATACATGGAGATCATATCCCCCCTTATGTATTATACATGGAGATCATATCCCCCTTATGTATTATACATGGAGATCATATCCCCCTTATGTATTATACTTGGAGATCATATCCCCCCTTATGTATTATACATGGAGATCATATCCCCCCGTATATATTATACATGGAGATCTTATCCCCCCTTATGTATTATACATGGAGATCATATCCCCCCTTATGTATTTATACATGGAGATCATAGCCCCCCTATGTATTATACATGGAGATCATATCCCCCCCTTATGTATTATAAATGGAGATCATATCTTCCCCTTATGTATTTATACATGGAGATCATATCCCCCCTTATGTATTTATACATGGAGATCATACCCCCCTTATATATTATACATGGAGATCATATCCCCCCTTATGTATTTATACATGGAGATCATACCCCTCTTATGTATTACACATGGAGATCATACCCCCCTTATGTATTACACATGGAGATCATATCCCCCTTATGTATTATACATGGAGATCATATCCCACCCTTATGTATTATACATGGTGATCATATCCCCCCTTATGTATTATACATGGAGATCATATCCCCCTTATGTATTATACATGGAGATCATATCCCCCCTTATGTATTATACATGGAGATCATATCCCCCTTATGTATTATACATGGAGATCATATCTCCCCTTATGTATTATACATGGAGATCATATCCCCCCTTATGTATAATACATGGAGATCATATCCCCCTTATGTATTTATACATGGAGATCATATCCCCCCTTATGTATTATACATGGAGATCATATCCCCCCTTATGTATTATACATGGAGATCATATCCCCCCCTTATGTATTATACATGGTGATCATATCCCCCCTTATGTATTATACATGGAGATCATATCCCCCATTCTGTATTTTACATAGAGATCATATCCCCCTTATGTATTATACATGGTGATCATATCCCCCTTATGGATTATACATGGAGATCATATCCCCCTTATGTATTATACATGGAGATCATATCCCCCTTATGGATTATACATGGAGATCATATCCCCCCTTATGTATTATACATGGTGATCATATACCCCTTTGTGTATTATACATGGAGATCTTATCCCCCTTATGTATTATACATGGAGATCATATCCCTCCCTTTGTATTATACATGGAGATCATATCCCTCCCTTTGTATTATACATGGAGATCATATCCCCCTTTGTGTATTATACATGAAGATCATATCCCCCTTATGTATTATACATGGAGATCATATCCCCCCTTATGTATTATACATGGAGATCATATTCCCCCTTATGTATTATACATGGAGATCATATCCCCCCTTATGTATTATACATGGAGATCATATCCCCCCTTATGTATTATACATGGAGATCATATCCCCCCTCATGTATCATACATGGAGATCATATCCCCCTTTGTGTATTATACATGGAGATCATATCCCCCTTATGTATTATACATGGAGATCATATCCCCCCTTATGTATTATACATGGAGATCATATCCCCCTTATGTATTATACATGGAGGTCATATCCCCCCTTATGTATTATACATGGAGATCATATCACCCTTATGTATTATACATGGAGATCATATCCCCTCCTTATGTATTATACATGGAGATCATATCCCCCCCTTATGTATTATACATGGAGATCATATCCCCCTTATGTATTATACATGGAGATCATATCCCCCCTTATGTATTATACATGGATATCATATCCCCCCTTATGTATTATACTTGGAGATCATATCCCCCCTTATGTGATATACATGGAGATCATATCCCCCTTATGTATTATACATGGAGATCATATCCCCCTTTTATGTATTATACATGGAAATCATATCCCCCTTTGTGTATTACACATGGAGATCATATTCCCCCTTATTTATTATACATGGAGATCATATCCCCCTTTGTGTATTAAACATGGAGATCATATCCCCTTTATGTATTATACATGGAGATCATATCCCCCCTTATGTATTATACATGGAGATCATATCCCCCCTTATGTATTATACATGGAGATCATATCCCCCCCTTTTGTTTTATACAGGGAGATCATATCCCCCTTATGGATTTTACATGGAGATCATATCCCCCTTATGTATTATACATGGAGATCATATCCCCCTTATGTATTATACATGGAAATCATATCCCCCCTTATGTATTATACATGGAGATCATATCCCCCCTTATGTATTATACATGGAGATCATATCCCCCCTTATGTATTATACATGGAGATCATATCCCCCTTATGTATTATACATGGAGATCATATCCCCCCCTTATGTATTATACATGGAGATCATATCCCCCCTTATGTATTATACATGGAGATCATATCCCCCTTATGTATTATACATGGAGATCATATCCCCCTTATGTATTATACTTGGAGATCATATCCCCCCTTATGTATTATACATGGAGATCATATCCCCCCGTATATATTATACATGGAGATCTTATCCCCCCTTATGTATTATACATGGAGATCATATCCCCCCTTATGTATTTATACATGGAGATCATAGCCCCCCTATGTATTATACATGGAGATCATATCCCCCCCTTATGTATTATAAATGGAGATCATATCTTCCCCTTATGTATTTACACATGGAGATCATATCCCCCCTTATGTATTTATACATGGAGATCATACCCCCCTTATATATTATACATGGAGATCATATCCACCCTTATGTATTTATACATGGAGATCATACCCCTCTTATGTATTACACATGGAGATCATACCCCCCTTATGTATTACACATGGAGATCATATCCCCCTTATGTATTATACATGGAGATCATATCCCACCCTTATGTATTATACATGGAGATCATATCCTCCCTTATGTATTATACATGGAGATCATATCACCCCTTATGTATTATACATGGAGATCATATCCCCCCCTTATGTATAATACATGGAGATCATATCCCCCTTATGTATTTATACATGGAGATCAAATCCCCCCTTATGTATTATACATGGAGATCATATCCCCCCTTATGTATTATACATGGAGATCATATCCCCCCCTTATGTATTATACATGGAGATCATATCCCCCCTTATGTATTATACATGGAGATCATATCCCCCTTATGTATTATACATGGAGATCATATCCCCCCTTATGTATTATACATGGAGATCATATCCCCCTTATGTATTATACATGGAGATCATATCGCCACTTATGTATTATACATGGAGATCATATCCCCCTTTGTTTATTATACATGGAAATCATATCCCCCTTTGTGCAATATACATGGAGATCATATCCCCCCTTATGTATTATATATGAAGATCATAATCCCCCCTTATGTATTATACATGGAGATCATATCCCCCTTTGTGTATTATACATGGAGATCATATCCCCCTTTGTGTATTATACATGGAGATCATATCCACCTTAAGTATTATACATGGAGATCATATCCCCCTTATGTATTATACATGGAGATCATATCCCCCCTTATGTATTATACATGGAGATCATATCCCCCCCTTATGTATTATACATGGAGATCATATCCCCCTTATGTATTATACATAGAAATCATATCCCCCCTTATGTATTATACATGGAGATCATATCCCCCTTATGTATTATACATGGTGATCATATCCCCCCTTATGTATTATACATGGAGATCATATCCCCCCTTATGTATTATACATGGAGATCATATCCCCCCCTTATGTATTATACATGGAGATCATATCCCCCTTATGTACTATACATGGAGATCATATCCCCCCTTATGTATTATACATGGAGATCATATCCCCCTTATGTATTATACTTGGAGATCATATCCCCCCTTATGTATTATACATGGAGATCATATCCCCCCCTTATGTATTATACATGGAGATCATATCCCCCTTATGTACTATACATGGAGATCATATCCCCCTTATGTATTATACATGGAGATCATATCCCCCTTATGTATTATACATGGAGATCATATCCCCCCCTTATGTATTATACATTTAGATCATATCCCCCTTTTGTATTATACATGGAGATCATATCCCCCCCTTATGTATTATACATGGAGATCATATCCCCCCTTATGTATTATACATGGTGATCATATCCCCCCTTATGTATTATACATGGAGATCATATCCCCCCTTATGTATTATACATGGAGATCATATCCCCCCGTATATATTATACATGGAGATCATATCCCCCCTTATGTATTATACCTGGAGATCATATCCCCCCCTTATGTATTATACATGGAGATCATATCCCCCATATGTACTATACATGGAGATCATATCCCCCTTATGTATTATACATGGAGATCATATCCCCCTTATGTATTATACATGGAGATCATATCCCCCCCTTATGTATTATACATGGAGATCATATCCCCCCTTATGTATTATACATGGAGATCATATCCCCCTTATGTATTATACATGGAGATCATATCCCCCCCTCATGTATTATACATGGAGATCATATCCCCCCTTATGTATTATACATGGTGATCATATCCCCCCTGATGTATTATACATGGAGATCATATCCCAACTTATGTATTATACATGGTGATCATATCCCCCCTGATGTATTAAACATGGAGATCATATCCCCACTTATGTATTTATACATGGAGATCATATCCCCCCTATGTATTATACATGGAGATCATATCCCCCCCTTATGTATTATACATGGAGATCATATCCCCCCTTATGTATTTATACATGGAGATCATATCCCCCCTTATGTATTTATACATGGAGATCATACCCCCCCTTATGTATTATACATGGAGATCATATCCCCCCTTATGTATTTATACATGGAGATCATACCCCTCTTATGTATTACACATGGAGATCATACCCCCCTTATGTATTACACATGGAGATCATATCCCCCTTATGTATTATACATGGAGATCATATCCCCCCTTATGTATTATACATGGAGATCATATCCCCCTTATGTATTATACCTGGAGATCATATCTCCCCTTATGTATTATACATGGAGATCATATCCCCCCTTATGTATAATACATGGAGATCATATCCCCCTTATGTATTTATACATGGAGATCATATCCCCCCTTATGTATTATACATGGAGATCATATCCCCCCTTATGTATTATACATGGTGATCATATCCCCCCTTATGTATTATACATGGAGATCATATCCCCCATTCTGTATTTTACATGGAGATCATATCCCCCCTTATGTATTATACATGGAGATCATATCCCCCTTATGTATTATACATGGAGATCATATCCCCCTTATGGATTATACATGGAGATCATATCCCCCCCTTATGTATTATACATGGTGATCATATTCCCCCCTTATGTATTATACATGGTGATCATATACCCCTTTGTGTATTATACATGGAGATCTTATCCCCCTTATGTATTATACATGGAGATCATATCCCTCCCTTTGTATTATACATGGAGATCATATCCCTCCCTTTGTATTATACATGGAGATCATATCCCCCTTTGTGTATTATACATGGAGATCATATCCCCCTTATGTATTATACATGGAGATCATATTCCCCCTTATGTATTATACATGGAGATCATATCCCCCCTTATGTATTATACATGGAGATCATATCCCCCCTTATGTATTATACATGGAGATCATATCCCCCCTCATGTATCATACATGGAGATCATATCCCCCTTTGTGTATTATACATGGAGATCATATCCCCCTTATGTATTATATATGGAGATCATATCCCCCCTTATGTATTATACATGGAGATCATATCCCCCTTATGTATTATACATGGAGATCATATCCCCCCTTATGTATTATACATGGAGATCATATCCCCCTTATGTATTATACATGGAGATCATATCCCCCCTTATGTATTATACATGGAGATCATATCCCCCCCCTTATGTATTATACATGGAGATCATTTCCCCCTTATGTATTATACATGGAGATCATATCCCCCCTTATGTATTATACATGGAGATCATATCCCCCTTATGTATTATACATGGTGATCATATAACCCCTTATGTATTATACATGGAGATCATCCCCCCCTTATGTATTATACATGGAGATCATATCCCCCCTTATGTATTATACATGGAGATCATATCCCCCCTTATGTATTATACTTGGAGATCATATCCCCCCTTATGTGATATACATGGAGATCATATCCCCCTTATGTATTATACATGGAGATCATATCGCCACTTATGTATTATACATGGAGATCATATCCCCCTTTGTGTATTATACATGGAAATCATATCCCCCTTTGTGTATTACACATGGAGATCATATTCCCCCTTATGTATTATACATGGAGATCATATCCCCCTTTGTGTATTATACATGGAGATCATATCCCCTTTAAGTATTATACATGGAGATCATATCCCCCCTTATGTATTATACATGGAGATCATATCCCCGCTTATGTATTATACATGGAGATCATATCCCCCCCTTATGTTTTATACATGGAGATCATATCCCCCTTATGGATTATACATGGAGATCATATCCCCCTTATGTATTAAACATGGAGATCATATCCCCCTTATATATTATACATGGAGATCATATCCCCCCTTATGTATTATACATGGAGATCATATCCCCCTTATGTACTATACATGGAGATCATATCCCCCCTTATGTATTATACATGGAGATCATATCCCCCTTATGTATTATACTTGGAGATCATATCCCCCCTTATGTATTATACATGGAGATCATATCCCCCCCTTATGTATTATACATGGAGATCATATCCCCCTTATGTACTATACATGGAGATCATATCCCCCTTATGTATTATACATGGAGATCATATCCCCCTTATGTATTATACATGGAGATCATATCCCCCCCTTATGTATTATACATGGAGATCATATCCCCCTTATGTATTATACATGGAGATCATATCCCCCTTTTGTATTATACATGGAGATCATATCCCCCCCTTATGTATTATACATGGAGATCATATCCCCCCTTATGTATTATACATGGTGATCATATCCCCCCTTATGTATTATACATGGAGATCATATCCCCCCTTATGTATTATACATGGAGATCATATCCCCCCGTATATATTATACATGGAGATCATATCCCCCCTTATGTATTATACCTGGAGATCATATCCCCCCTTATGTATTATACATGGAGATCATATCCCCCATATGTACTTTACATGGAGATCATATCCCCCTTATGTATTATACATGGAGATCATATCCCCCTTATGTATTATACATGGAGATCATATCCCCCCCTTATGTATTATACATGGAGATCATATCCCCCCTTATGTATTATACATGGAGATCATATCCCCCTTATGTATTATACATGGAGATCATATCCCCCCCTCATGTATTATACATGGAGATCATATCCCCCCTTATGTATTATACATGGTGATCATATACCCCCTGATGTATTATACATGGAGATCATATCCCCCCTTATGTATTATACATGGAGATCATATCCCCCCGTATATATTATACATGGAGATCATATCCCCCCTTATGTATTATACATGGAGATCATATCCCCCCTTATGTATTTATACATGGAGATCATATCCCCCCTATGTATTATACATGGAGATCATATCCCCCCCTTATGTATTATACATGGAGATCATATCCCCCCTTATGTATTTATACATGGAGATCATATCCCCCCTTATGTATTTATACATGGAGATCATACCCCCCCTTATGTATTATACATGGAGATCATATCCCCCCTTATGTATTTATACATGGAGATCATACCCCTCTTATGTATTACACATGGAGATCATACCCCCCTTATGTATTACACATGGAGATCATATCCCCCTTATGTATTATACATGGAGATCATATCCCACCCTTATGTATTATACATGGAGATCATATCCCCCTTATGTATTATACATGGAGATCATATCCCCCCTTATGTATTATACATGGAGATCATATCCCCCTTATGTATTATACATGGAGATCATATCTCCCCTTATGTATTATACATGGAGATCATATCCCCCCTTATGTATAATACATGGAGATCATATCCCCCTTATGTATTTATACATGGAGATCATATCCCCCCTTATGTATTATACATGGAGATCATATCCCCCCTTATGTATTATACATGGAGATCATATCCCCCCCTTATGTATTATACATGGTGATCATATCCCCCCTTATGTATTATACATGGAGATCATATCCCCCTTATGTATTATACATGGAGATCATATCCCCCCTTATGTATTATACATGGAGATCATATCCCCCCTTATGTATTATACATGGAGATCATATCCCCCTTATGGATTATACATGGAGATCATATCCCTCCTTATGGATTATACATGGAGATGATATCCCCCCTTATGTATTATACATGGAGATCATATCCCCCCTTATGTATTATACATGGTGATCATATTCCCCCCTTATGTATTATACATGGTGATCATATACCCCTTTGTGTATTATACATGGAGATCTTATCCCCCTTATGTATTATACATGGAGATCATATCCCTCCCTTTGTATTATACATGGAGATCATATCCCTCCCTTTGTATTATACATGGAGATCATATCCCCCTTTGTGTATTATACATGGAGATCATATCCCCCTTATGTATTATACATGGAGATCATATCCCCCCTTATGTATTATACATGGAGATCATATTCCCCCTTATGTATTATACATGGAGATCATATCCCCCCTTATGTATTATACATGGAGATCATATCCCCCCTCATGTATCATACATGGAGATCATATCCCCCTTTGTGTATTATACATGGAGATCATATCCCCCTTATGTATTATACATGGAGATCATATCCCCCCTTATGTATTATACATGGAGATCATATCCCCCTTATGTATTATACATGGAGATCATATCCCCCCTTATGTATTATACATGGAGATCATATCCCCCTTATGTATTATACATGGAGATCATATCCCCTCCTTATGTATTATACATGGAGATCATATCCCCCCCTTATGTATTATACATGGAGATCATATCCCCCTTATGTATTATACATGGAGATCATATCCCCCCTTATGTATTATACATGGATATCATATCCCCCCTTATGTATTATACTTGGAGATCATATCCCCCCTTATGTGATATACATGGAGATCATATCCCCCTTATGTATTATACATGGAGATCATATCGCCACTTATGTATTATACATGGAGATCATATCCCCCTTTGTGTATTATACATGGAAATCATATCCCCCTTTGTGTATTACACATGGAGATCATATTCCCCCTTATTTATTAGACATGGAGATCATATCCCCCTTTGTGTATCATACATGGAGATCATATCCCCTTTATGTATTATACATGGAGATCATATCCCCCCTTATGTATTATACATGGAGATCATATCCCCCCTTATGTATTATACATGGAGATCATATCCCCCCCTTTTGTTTTATACAGGGAGATCATATCCCCCTTATGGATTTTACATGGAGATCATATCCCCCTTATGTATTATACATGGAGATCATATCCCCCTTATGTATTATACATGGAAATCATATCCCCCCTTATGTATTATACATGGAGATCATATCCCCCCTTATGTATTATACATGGAGATCATATCCCCCCTTATGTGATATACATGGAGATCATATCCCCCTTATGTATTATACATGGAGATCATATCGCCACTTATGTATTATACATGGAGATCATATCCCCCTTTGTGTATTATACATGGAAATCATATCCCCCCTTATGTATTACACATGGAGATCATATTCCCCCTTATTTATTATACATGGAGATCATATCCCCCTTTGTGTATTATACATGGAGATCATATCCCCTTTATGTATTATACATGGAGATCATATCCCCCCTTATGTATTATACATGGAGATCATATCCCCCCCTTTTGTTTTATACAGGGAGATCATATCCCCCTTATGGATTTTACATGGAGATCATATCCCCCTTATGTATTATACATGGAGATCATATCCCCCTTATGTATTATACATGGAAATCATATCCCCCCTTATGTATTATACATGGAGATCATATCCCCCCTTATGTATTATACATGGAGATCATATCCCCCCTTATGTGATATACATGGAGATCATATCCCCCTTATGTATTATACATGGAGATCATATCGCCACTTATGTATTATACATGGAGATCATATCCCCCTTTGTGTATTATACATGGAAATCATATCCCCCCTTATGTATTATACATGGAGATCATATTCCCCCTTATTTATTATACATGGAGATCATATCCCCCTTTGTGTATTATACATGGAGATCATATCCCCTTTATGTATTATACATGGAGATCATATCCCCCCTTATGTATTATACATGGAGATCATATCCCCCTTATGTATTATACATGGAGATCATATCCCCCCTTATGTATTATACATGGAGATCATATCCCCCCTTATGTATTATACATGGAGATCATATCCCCCTTATGTATTATACATGGAGATCATATCCCCCCCTTTTGTTTTATACAGGGAGATCATATCCCCCTTATGGATTTTACATGGAGATCATATCCCCCTTATGTATTATACATGGAGATCATATCCCCCTTATGTATTATACATGGAGATCATATCCCCCTTATGGATTATACATGGAGATCATATCCCTCCTTATGGATTATACATGGTGATCATATTCCCCCCTTATGTATTATACATGGTGATCATATACCCCTTTGTGTATTATACATGGAGATCTTATCCCCCTTATGTATTATACATGGAGATCATATCCCTCCCTTTGTATTATACATGGAGATCATATCCCTCCCTTTGTATTATACATGGAGATCATATCCCCCTTTGTGTATTATACATGGAGATCATATCCCCCCTTATGTATTATACATGGAGATCATATCCCCCCTTATGTATTATACATGGAGATCATATTCCCCCTTATGTATTATACATGGAGATCATATCCCCCCTTATGTATTATACATGGAGATCATATCCCCCCTTATGTATTATACATGGAGATCATATCCCCCCTCATGTATCATACATGGAGATCATATCCCCCTTTGTGTATTATACATGGAGATCATATCCCCCTTATGTATTATACATGGAGATCATATCCCCCCTTATGTATTATACATGGAGATCATATCCCCCTTATGTATTATACATGGAGATCATATCCCCCCTTATGTATTATACATGGAGATCATATCCCCCTTATGTATTATACATGGAGATCATATCCCCTCCTTATGTATTATACATGGAGATCATATCCCCCCTTATGTATTATACATGGAGATCATATCCCCCTTATGTATTATACATGGAGATCATATCCCCCCTTATGTATTATACATGGATATCATATCCCCCCTTATGTATTATACTTGGAGATCATATCCCCCCTTATGTGATATACATGGAGATCATATCCCCCTTATGTATTATACATGGAGATCATATCGCCACTTATGTATTATACATGGAGATCATATCCCCCTTTTATGTATTATACATGGAAATCATATCCCCCTTTGTGTATTACACATGGAGATCATATTCCCCCTTATTTATTATACATGGAGATCATATCCCCCTTTGTGTATTATACATGGAGATCATATCCCCTTTATGTATTATACATGGAGATCATATCCCCCCTTATGTATTATACATGGAGATCATATCCCCCCTTATGTATTATACATGGAGATCATATCCCCCCCTTTTGTTTTATACAGGGAGATCATATCCCCCTTATGGATTTTACATGGAGATCATATCCCCCTTATGTATTATACATGGAGATCATATCCCCCTTATGTATTATACATGGAAATCATATCCCCCCTTATGTATTATACATGGAGATCATATCCCCCCTTATGTATTATACATGGAGATCATATCCCCCCTTATGTATTATACATGGAGATCATATCCCCCTTATGTATTATACATGGAGATCATATCCCCCCCTTATGTATTATACATGGAGATCATATCCCCCCTTATGTATTATACATGGAGATCATGTCCCCCTTATGTATTATACATGGAGATCATATCCCCCTTATGTATTATACTTGGAGATCATATCCCCCCTTATGTATTATACATGGAGATCATATCCCCCCGTATATATTATACATGGAGATCTTATCCCCCCTTATGTATTATACATGGAGATCATATCCCCCCTTATGTATTTATACATGGAGATCATAGCCCCCCTATGTATTATACATGGAGATCATATCCCCCCCTTATGTATTATAAATGGAGATCATATCTTCCCCTTATGTATTTATACATGGAGATCATATCCCCCCTTATGTATTTATACATGGAGATCATACCCCCCTTATATATTATACATGGAGATCATATCCACCCTTATGTATTTATACATGGAGATCATACCCCTCTTATGTATTACACATGGAGATCATACCCCCCTTATGTATTACACATGGAGATCATATCCCCCTTATGTATTATACATGGAGATCATATCCCACCCTTATGTATTATACATGGAGATCATATCCTCCCTTATGTATTATACATGGAGATCATATCACCCCTTATGTATTATACATGGAGATCATATCCCCCCCTTATGTATAATACATGGAGATCATATCCCCCTTATGTATTTATACATGGAGATCAAATCCCCCCTTATGTATTATACATGGAGATCATATCCCCCCTTATGTATTATACATGGAGATCATATCCCCCCCTTATGTATTATACATGGAGATCATATCCCCCCTTATGTATTATACATGGAGATCATATCCCCCTTATGTATTATACATGGAGATCATATCCCCCCTTATGTATTATACATGGAGATCATATCCCCCTTATGTATTATACATGGAGATCATATCGCCACTTATGTATTATACATGGAGATCATATCCCCCTTTGTGCAATATACATGGAGATCATATCCCCCCTTATGTGATATACATGGAGATCATATCCCCCTTATGTATTGTACATGGAGATCATATCGCCACTTATGTATTATACATGGAGATCATATCCCCCTTTGTGTATTATACATGGAAATCATATCCCCCCTTATGTATTACACATGGAGATCATATTCCCCCTTATTTATTATACATGGAGATCATATCCCCCTTTGTGTATTATACATGGAGATCATATCCCCTTTATGTATTATACATGGAGATCATATCCCCCCTTATGTATTATACATGGAGATCATATCCCCCCCTTTTGTTTTATACAGGGAGATCATATCCCCCTTATGGATTTTACATGGAGATCATATCCCCCTTATGTATTATACATGGAGATCATATCCCCCTTATGTATTATACATGGAAATCATATCCCCCCTTATGTATTATACATGGAGATCATATCCCCCCTTATGTATTATACATGGAGATCATATCCCCCCTTATGTGATATACATGGAGATCATATCCCCCTTATGTATTATACATGGAGATCATATCGCCACTTATGTATTATACATGGAGATCATATCCCCCTTTGTGTATTATACATGGAAATCATATCCCCCTTTGTGTATTACACATGGAGATCATATTCCCCCTTATTTATTATACATGGAGATCATATCCCCCTTTGTGTATTATACATGGAGATCATATCCCCTTTATGTATTATACATGGAGATCATATCCCCCCTTATGTATTATACATGGAGATCATATCCCCCCTTATGTATTATACATGGAGATCATATCCCCCCCTTTTGTTTTATACAGGGAGATCATATCCCCCTTATGGATTTTACATGGAGATCATATCCCCCTTATGAATTATACATGGAGATCATATCCCCCTTATGTATTATACATGGAAATCATATCCCCCCTTATGTATTATACATGGAGATCATATCCCCCCTTATGTATTATACATGGAGATCATATCCCCCCTTATGTATTATACATGGAGATCATATCCCCCTTATGTATTATACATGGAGATCATATCCCCCCCTTATGTATTATACATGGAGATCATATCCCCCCTTATGTATTATACATGGAGATCATATCCCCCTTATGTATTATACATGGAGATCATATCCCCCTTATGTATTATACTTGGAGATCATATCCCCCCTTATGTATTATACATGGAGATCATATCCCCCCGTATATATTATACATGGAGATCTTATCCCCCCTTATGTATTATACATGGAGATCATATCCCCCCTTATGTATTTATACATGGAGATCATAGCCCCCCTATGTATTATACATGGAGATCATATCCCCCCCTTATGTATTATAAATGGAGATCATATCTTCCCCTTATGTATTTATACATGGAGATCATATCCCCCCTTATGTATTTATACATGGAGATCATACCCCCCTTATATATTATACATGGAGATCATATCCCCCCTTATGTATTTATACATGGAGATCATACCCCTCTTATGTATTACACATGGAGATCATACCCCCCTTATGTATTACACATGGAGATCATATCCCCCTTATGTATTATACATGGAGATCATATCCCACCCTTATGTATTATACATGGTGATCATATCCCCCCTTATGTATTATACATGGAGATCATATCCCCCTTATGTATTATACATGGAGATCATATCCCCCCTTATGTATTATACATGGAGATCATATCCCCCTTATGTATTATACATGGAGATCATATCTCCCCTTATGTATTATACATGGAGATCATATCCCCCCTTATGTATAATACATGGAGATCATATCCCCCTTATGTATTTATACATGGAGATCATATCCCCCCTTATGTATTATACATGGAGATCATATCCCCCCTTATGTATTATACATGGAGATCATATCCCCCCCTTATGTATTATACATGGTGATCATATCCCCCCTTATGTATTATACATGGAGATCATATCCCCCATTCTGTATTTTACATAGAGATCATATCCCCCTTATGTATTATACATGGTGATCATATCCCCCTTATGGATTATACATGGAGATCATATCCCCCTTATGTATTATACATGGAGATCATATCCCCCTTATGGATTATACATGGAGATCATATCCCCCCTTATGTATTATACATGGTGATCATATACCCCTTTGTGTATTATACATGGAGATCTTATCCCCCTTATGTATTATACATGGAGATCATATCCCTCCCTTTGTATTATACATGGAGATCATATCCCTCCCTTTGTATTATACATGGAGATCATATCCCCCTTTGTGTATTATACATGAAGATCATATCCCCCTTATGTATTATACATGGAGATCATATCCCCCCTTATGTATTATACATGGAGATCATATTCCCCCTTATGTATTATACATGGAGATCATATCCCCCCTTATGTATTATACATGGAGATCATATCCCCCCTTATGTATTATACATGGAGATCATATCCCCCCTCATGTATCATACATGGAGATCATATCCCCCTTTGTGTATTATACATGGAGATCATATCCCCCTTATGTATTATACATGGAGATCATATCCCCCCTTATGTATTATACATGGAGATCATATCCCCCTTATGTATTATACATGGAGGTCATATCCCCCCTTATGTATTATACATGGAGATCATATCACCCTTATGTATTATACATGGAGATCATATCCCCTCCTTATGTATTATACATGGAGATCATATCCCCCCCTTATGTATTATACATGGAGATCATATCCCCCTTATGTATTATACATGGAGATCATATCCCCCCTTATGTATTATACATGGATATCATATCCCCCCTTATGTATTATACTTGGAGATCATATCCCCCCTTATGTGATATACATGGAGATCATATCCCCCTTATGTATTATACATGGAGATCATATCCCCCTTTTATGTATTATACATGGAAATCATATCCCCCTTTGTGTATTACACATGGAGATCATATTCCCCCTTATTTATTATACATGGAGATCATATCCCCCTTTGTGTATTAAACATGGAGATCATATCCCCTTTATGTATTATACATGGAGATCATATCCCCCCTTATGTATTATACATGGAGATCATATCCCCCCTTATGTATTATACATGGAGATCATATCCCCCCCTTTTGTTTTATACAGGGAGATCATATCCCCCTTATGGATTTTACATGGAGATCATATCCCCCTTATGTATTATACATGGAGATCATATCCCCCTTATGTATTATACATGGAAATCATATCCCCCCTTATGTATTATACATGGAGATCATATCCCCCCTTATGTATTATACATGGAGATCATATCCCCCCTTATGTATTATACATGGAGATCATATCCCCCTTATGTATTATACATGGAGATCATATCCCCCCCTTATGTATTATACATGGAGATCATATCCCCCCTTATGTATTATACATGGAGATCATATCCCCCTTATGTATTATACATGGAGATCATATCCCCCTTATGTATTATACTTGGAGATCATATCCCCCCTTATGTATTATACATGGAGATCATATCCCCCCGTATATATTATACATGGAGATCTTATCCCCCCTTATGTATTATACATGGAGATCATATCCCCCCTTATGTATTTATACATGGAGATCATAGCCCCCCTATGTATTATACATGGAGATCATATCCCCCCCTTATGTATTATAAATGGAGATCATATCTTCCCCTTATGTATTTACACATGGAGATCATATCCCCCCTTATGTATTTATACATGGAGATCATACCCCCCTTATATATTATACATGGAGATCATATCCACCCTTATGTATTTATACATGGAGATCATACCCCTCTTATGTATTACACATGGAGATCATACCCCCCTTATGTATTACACATGGAGATCATATCCCCCTTATGTATTATACATGGAGATCATATCCCACCCTTATGTATTATACATGGAGATCATATCCTCCCTTATGTATTATACATGGAGATCATATCACCCCTTATGTATTATACATGGAGATCATATCCCCCCCTTATGTATAATACATGGAGATCATATCCCCCTTATGTATTTATACATGGAGATCAAATCCCCCCTTATGTATTATACATGGAGATCATATCCCCCCTTATGTATTATACATGGAGATCATATCCCCCCCTTATGTATTATACATGGAGATCATATCCCCCCTTATGTATTATACATGGAGATCATATCCCCCTTATGTATTATACATGGAGATCATATCCCCCCTTATGTATTATACATGGAGATCATATCCCCCTTATGTATTATACATGGAGATCATATCGCCACTTATGTATTATACATGGAGATCATATCCCCCTTTGTTTATTATACATGGAAATCATATCCCCCTTTGTGCAATATACATGGAGATCATATCCCCCCTTATGTATTATATATGAAGATCATAATCCCCCCTTATGTATTATACATGGAGATCATATCCCCCTTTGTGTATTATACATGGAGATCATATCCCCCTTTGTGTATTATACATGGAGATCATATCCACCTTAAGTATTATACATGGAGATCATATCCCCCTTATGTATTATACATGGAGATCATATCCCCCCTTATGTATTATACATGGAGATCATATCCCCCCCTTATGTATTATACATGGAGATCATATCCCCCTTATGTATTATACATAGAAATCATATCCCCCCTTATGTATTATACATGGAGATCATATCCCCCTTATGTATTATACATGGTGATCATATCCCCCCTTATGTATTATACATGGAGATCATATCCCCCCTTATGTATTATACATGGAGATCATATCCCCCCCTTATGTATTATACATGGAGATCATATCCCCCCTTGTGTATTATACATGGAGATCATATCCCCCTTTGTGTATTATACATGGAAATCATATCCCCCTTATGTATTATACATGGAGATCATATCCCCCCTTATGTATTATACATGGAAATCATATCCCCCTTATGTATTATACATGGTGATCATATCCCCCCTTATGTATTATACATGGAGATCATATCCCCCTGTATGTATTATACATGGAGATCACATCCCCCTTATGTATTATGCATGGAGATCATATCCCCCCTTATGTATTATACATGGAGATCATATCCCCCCCTTATGTATTATACATGGAGATCATATCCCCCCTTATGTATTATACATGGAGATGATATCCCCCTGTATGTATTATACATGGAGATCACATCCCCCTTATGTATTATACATGGAGATCATGTCCCCCTTATGTATTATACATGGAGATCAAATCCTCCCTTATGTATTATACATGGAGATCATATCCCCCCTTATGTGTTATACATGGAGATCATATCCCCCTTTGTGTATTCTACATGGAGATCATATCCCCCTTATGTATTATAAATGGAGATCATATCCCCCTTATGTATATATACTTGGAGATCATATCCCCCCTTATGTATTATACATGGAGATCATATCCCCCCCTTATGTATTATACATGGAGATCATATCCCCCTTATGTATTATACATGGAGATCATATCCCCCCCTTATGTATTATACATGGTGATCATATCCCCCTTATGTATTATACATGGAGATCATATCCCCCCTTATGTATTATACATGGTGATCATATCCCCCCTTATGTATTATACATGGAGATCATATTCCCCCTTATGTTTTATACATGGAGATCATATCCCCCCTTATGTATTATACATGGAGATCATATCCCCCCTTATGTATTATACATGGAGATCATATCCCCCCTTATGTATTATACATGGAGATCATATCCCCCCTTATGTATTGCACATGGAGATCATATCCCCCTTATGTATTATACATGGAGATCATATCCCCCTTATGTATTATACATGGAGATCATATCCCCCCTTATGTATTATACATGGAGATCATATCCCCCCTTATGTATTATACATGGAGATCATACCCCCTCCCCTTATGTATTATACATGGAGATCATTTCCCCCCCTTATATATTATACATGGAGATCATATCCCCCTTATGTATTATACATGGAGATCATATCCCCCCCTTATGTATTATACATGGAGATCATATCCCCCCCCTTATGTATTATACATGGAGATCATATCCTCCCTTATGTATTATACATGGAGATTATATCCCCCCCTTATGTATTAAACATGGAGATCATATCTCCCCCTTATGTATTATACATGGATATCATATCCTCCCTTATGTATTATACATGGAGATTATATCCCCCTTATGTATTATACATGGAGATCATATCCCCCCCTTATGTATTATACATGGAGATTATATCCCCCTTATGTATTATACATGGAGATCATACCTCCCTTCTGTATTATACATGGTGATCATATCCCCCCCCTTATGTATTATATATGGAGATCATATCCCCCCCCTTATGTATTATACATGGAGATCATATCCCCCCCTTATGAATTATACATGGAGATCATATCCCCCCCTTATGAATTATACATGGAGATCATATCCCCCCTTATGTATTATACATGGAGATCATATCCCCCCTTATGTATTATACATGGAGATCTTAACCCCCCCGTATGTATTATACATGTTGATCATATCCCCCCTTTTGTAGTATACTTGGAGATCATATCCCCCCATATGTATTATACATGGCGATCATACTCCCCGTATGTATTATACATGGTGATCATACCCCCCCTTATGTATTATACATGGAGATCATATCCCCCCTTATGTATTATACATGGAGATCATATCCCCCCCATATGTATTATACATGGAGATCATATCCCCCCCATATGTATTATACATGGAGATCATACCCCCCGTATGTATGATACATGGAGATCATATCCCCCCGTATGTATTATACATGGAGATCATACACCCCCCTTTATGCATTAGACATGGAGATCATATCCCCCCTTATGTATTATACATGGTGATCATATCCCCTCTAATGTATTATACATAGAGATCATATCCCCCCTTATGTAATATACATGGATATCATATCCCCCCTTATGTATTATACATGGAGATCATATCCCCCCTTATGTATTATACATGGAGATCATATCCCCCTTATGTATTATACATGGAGATCATATCCCCCCTTATGTATTATACATGGGGATCATATCCACCCTTATGTATTATACATGGAGATCATAACCCCCCTTATGTATTATACATGGTGATCATATCCCCTTTAATGTATAATACATAGAGATCATATCCCCCCTTATGTAGTATACATGGAGATCATATCCCCCCTTATGTATTATACATGGAGATCATATCCCCCCTTATGTATTATACATGGAGATCATATCCCCCCTTATGTATTATACATGGAGATCATATCCCCCTTATGTATTATACATGGAGATCATATCCCCCCCTTATGTATTATAAATGGAGATCATACCCCCCCTTATGTATTATACATGGAGATCATATCCCCCCTTATGTATTATAAATGGAGATCATATCCCCATTTATGTATTATAAAATGGAGATCATATCCCCCCTTATGTATTACACATGGAGATCATATCCCCCTTATGTATTATACATGGAGAGCATATCCCCCTTATGTATTATACATGGAGATCATATCCCCCCCTTATGTATTATACATGGAGATCATATCCCCCTTATGTATTATATGTGGAGATCATATCCCCCCTTATGTATTACATGTGGAGATCATATCCCCCTTTGTGTATTATACATGGAGATCTTATCCCCACCTTATGTATTATAAATGGAGATCATATCCCCCCCTTATGTATTATACATGGAGATCATACCCCCCCTTATGTATTATACATGGAGATCATATCCCCACTTATGTATTATACATGGAGATCATATCCCCCCTTATGTATTATACATGGAGATCATATCCCCCTTATGTATTATATGTGGAGATCATATCCCCCCTTATGTATTACATGTGGAGATCATATCCCCCTTTGTGTATTATACATGGAGATCATATCCCCACCTTATGTATTATACATGGAGATCATACCCCCCCTTATGTATTATACATGGAGATCATATCCCCATTTATGTATTATACATGGAGATCATATCCCCCCTTATGTATTATACATGGAGATCATATCCCCCTTATGTATTATACATGGAGATCATATCCCCCCTTATGTATTATACATGGAGATCATATCCCCCTTATGTATTATACATGGAGATCATATCCCCCCTTATGTATTATACATGGAGATCATATCCCCCCCCTTATGTATTATACATGGAGATCATATCCCCCCCTTATGTATTATACATGGAGATCATATCCCCCTTATGTATTATACATGGAGATCATATCCCCCCTTATGTATTATACATGGAGATCATATCAACCCCTTATGTATTATACATGGAGATCATATCCCCCTTTCTGTATTATACATGGAGATCATATACCCCCTTATGTATTATACATGGAGATCATACCCCCCTTATGTATTATATATGGAGATCACATCCCCCCTTATGTATTATATGTGGAAATTATATCCCCCTTTGTGTATTATACATGGAGATCATATCCCCCCTTATGTATTATATGTGGAGATCATATCCCCACTTATGTATTATACATGGTGATCATATCCCCCCTTATGTATTATATGTGGAGATCATATCCCCCTTTGTGTATTATACATGGAGATCATATCCCCCTTTGTGTATTATACATGAAGATCATATCCCCCATTATGTATTATACATGGAGATCATATCCCCCCTTATGTATTAAACATGGAGATCATATCCCCCCCTTATGTATTATACATGGAGATCATTCCCCCCTTATGTATTATACATGGAGATCATATCCCCCCTTATGTATTATACATGGAGATCATATCCCCCCTTATGTATTATACATGGAGATCATATCCTTCCTTATGTATTATACATGGAGATCATATCCCCCCTATGTATTATACATGGAGATCATATCCCCCCTTATGTATTATACATGGAGATCATATCCCCCCTTATGTATTATACATGGAGATCATATCCCCCCTTATGTATTATACATGGAGATCATATCCCCCCCCCTTATGTATTATACATGGAGATCATATCCCCCTTATGTATTATACATGGAGATCATATCCCCCTTATGTATTATAGATGGAGATCATATCCCCCCTTATGTATTATACATGGAGATCATATCCCCCTTATGCATTATACATGGAGATCATATACCCCCTTATGTATTATACATGGAGATCATATCCCCCCTCTTATGTATTATACATGGAGATAATATCCCCACTTATGTATTATACATGGAGATCATATCCCCCTTATGTATTATACATGGAGATCATATCCCCCCCTTATGTATTATACATGGAGATCATATCCCCCCTTATGTATTATACATGGAGATCATATTCCCCCTTATGTATTATACATGGAGATCATATCCCCCTTTGTGTATTATACATGGAGATCATATCCCCTTTATGTATTATACATGGAGATCATATCCCCCCTTATGTATTATACATGGAGATAATATCCCCCCTTATGTATTATACATGGAGATCATATCCCCCCCTTTTGTTTTATACAGGGAGATCATATCCCCCTTATGGATTTTACATGGAGATCATATCCCCCTTATGTATTATACATGGAGATCATATCCCCCTTATGTATTATACATGGAGATCATATCCCCCTTATGTATTATACATGGAAATCATATCCCCCCTTATGTATTATACATGGAGATCATATCCCCCCTTATGTATTATACATGGAGATCATATCCCCCCTTATGTATTATACATGGAGATCATATCCCCCTTATGTATTATACATGGAGATCATATCCCCCCCTTATGTATTATACATGGAGATCATATCCCCCCTTATGTATTATACATGGAGATCATATCCCCCTTATGTATTATACATGGAGATCATATCCCCCTTATGTATTATACTTGGAGATCATATCCCCCCTTATGTATTATACATGGAGATCATATCCCCCCGTATATATTATACATGGAGATCATATCCCCCCTTATGTATTATACATGGAGATCATATCCCCCCTTATGTATTTATACATGGAGATCATAGCCCCCCTATGTATTATACATGGAGATCATATCCCCCCCTTATGTATTATAAATGGAGATCATATCCCCCCCTTATGTATTTATACATGGAGATCATATCCCCCCCTTATGTATTTATACATGGAGATCATATCCCCCCTTATGTATTTATACATGGAGATAGAGATGAGCGAATCGAAGTATCCGAAGTGGAATTCGAGTCGAATATCGGAAAAATTTCGATTCGTGCCGAATCCGAAAAACAGCCTAATTCGGACGCGCGAATCGAAATTTTTCCGAAAATGGCGGCTGACATGTGCGGCGACGGAGCGGGGATGTCGGGGAAGGCGCGCAGACAAGGCGCGCTGCCCCATAATGCATTCCTCAACGACATGTGATCGCATCAGCCAATCAGCAGCCAGCCAGCCAGCACTGTGTAATGGTCGAGGTATATATAGCGGCCATTTTGGAAATCTTCATTTGCCTGCAGTCATTGAACAGAGGCAGACCGCTCTGTACTAGGGACAGGGACAGAGTTAGGGCCACAGAAACGAGAATTGGGGACAGAGAGAAGTTACTTAGGGACAGAGAACCATTACTCAGGGACACAGACTTGTTAATGAGGGCCACAGAATCGTTATTTAGGGACAAAGAAACGCTAGTTAGGGCCACAGAATTCATACTCAGGGACAGACAGAATTGTTACTCAGTGCCAGAGAATTGTTACTTAGGGCCACAGAAACGTTATTAGGGCCACAGAATTTTTACTCAGGGACAGACAGAATTGTTACTGAGTGCCAGAGAATTGTTACTCAGGGACAGACAGAATTGTTACTGAGTGCCAGAGAATTCTTACTCAGGGCCACAGAATTCATTCTCAGGGACAGACAGAATTGTTACTCAGGGACAGACAGAATTGTTACTGAGTGCCAGAGAATTGTTACTCAGGGACAGACAGAATTGTTACTGAGTGCCAGAGAATTGTTACTCAGGGACAGACAGAATTGTTACTGAGTGCCAGAGAATTGTTACTCAGGGACAGACAGAATTGTTACTGAGTGCCAGAGAATTGTTACTCTCACAGACACAAAATTGTTACTTGCACAGACACAGAATTGTTACTTGCACAGACACACAATTGTTACTCAGGGCCACAGAATTCATACTCAGGGACAGACAGAATTGTTACTGAGTGCCAGAGAATTCTTACTCAGGGCCACAGAATTCATACTCAGGGACAGACAGAATTGTTACTCAGGGACAGACAGAATTGTTACTGAGTGCCAGAGAATTGTTACTCAGGGACAGACAGAATTGTTACTGAGTGCCAGAGAATTCTTACTCAGGGACAGACAGAATTGTTACTGAGTGCCAGAGAATTGTTACTCTCACAGACACAAAATTGTTACTTGCACAGACACAGAATTGTTACTCGCACAGAGACAGAATTGTTACTCAGGGCCACAGAATTCATACTCAGGGACAGACAGAATTGTTACTGAGTGCCAGAGAATTGTTACTCAGGGACAGACAGAATTGTTACTGAGTGCCAGAGAATTGTTACTCTCACAGACACAAAATTGTTACTTGCACAGACACAGAATTGTTACTTGCACAGACACACAATTGTTACTCAGGGCCACAGAATTCATACTCAGGGACAGACAGAATTGTTACTGAGTGCCAGAGAATTCTTACTCAGGGCCACAGAATTCATACTCAGGGACAGACAGAATTGTTACTCAGGGACAGACAGAATTGTTACTGAGTGCCAGAGAATTGTTACTCAGGGACAGACAGAATTGTTACTGAGTGCCAGAGAATTGTTACTCTCACAGACACAAAATTGTTACTTGCACAGACACAGAATTGTTACTTGCACAGACACACAATTGTTACTCAGGGCCACAGAATTCATACTCAGGGACAGACAGAATTGTTACTGAGTGCCAGAGAATTGTTACTCAGGGACAGACAGAATTGTTACTGAGTGCCAGAGAATTCTTACTCAGGGCCACAGAATTCATTCTCAGGGACAGACAGAATTGTTACTCAGGGACAGACAGAATTGTTACTGAGTGCCAGAGAATTGTTACTCAGGGACAGACAGAATTGTTACTGAGTGCCAGAGAATTGTTACTCAGGGACAGACAGAATTGTTACTGAGTGCCAGAGAATTGTTACTCAGGGACAGACAGAATTGTTACTGAGTGCCAGAGAATTGTTACTCTCACAGACACAAAATTGTTACTTGCACAGACACAGAATTGTTACTTGCACAGACACACAATTGTTACTCAGGGCCACAGAATTCATACTCAGGGACAGACAGAATTGTTACTGAGTGCCAGAGAATTCTTACTCAGGGCCACAGAATTCATACTCAGGGACAGACAGAATTGTTACTCAGGGACAGACAGAATTGTTACTGAGTGCCAGAGAATTGTTACTCAGGGACAGACAGAATTGTTACTGAGTGCCAGAGAATTCTTACTCAGGGACAGACAGAATTGTTACTGAGTGCCAGAGAATTGTTACTCTCACAGACACAAAATTGTTACTTGCACAGACACAGAATTGTTACTCGCACAGAGACAGAATTGTTACTCGCACAGAGACAGAATTGTTACTCAGGGCCACAGAATTCATACTCAGGGACAGACAGAATTGTTACTGAGTGCCAGAGAATTGTTACTCAGGGACAGACAGAATTGTTACTGAGTGCCAGAGAATTGTTACTCTCACAGACACAAAATTGTTACTTGCACAGACACAGAATTGTTACTTGCACAGACACACAATTGTTACTCAGGGCCACAGAATTCATACTCAGGGACAGACAGAATTGTTACTGAGTGCCAGAGAATTCTTACTCAGGGCCACAGAATTCATACTCAGGAAGACAGAATTGTTACTCAGGGACAGACAGAATTGTTACTGAGTGCCAGAGAATTGTTACTCAGGGACAGACAGAATTGTTACTGAGTGCCAGAGAATTGTTACTCTCACAGACACAAAATTGTTACTTGCACAGACACAGAATTGTTACTTGCACAGACACACAATTGTTACTCAGGGCCACAGAATTCATACTCAGGGACAGACAGAATTGTTACTGAGTGCCAGAGAATTGTTACTCAGGGACAGACAGAATTGTTACTGAGTGCCAGAGAATTGTTACTCTCACAGACACAAAATTGTTACTTGCACAGACACAGAATTGTTACTCGCACAGAGACAGAATTGTTACTCAGGGCCACAGAATTCATACTCAGGGACAGACAGAATTGTTACTGAGTGCCAGAGAATTGTTACTCAGGGAAGACAGAATTGTTACTGAGTGCCAGAGAATTGTTACTCAGGGACAGACAGAATTGTTACTGAGTGCCAGGGAATTGTTACTCTCACAGACACAAAATTGTTACTTGCACAGACACAGAATTGTTACTCGCACAGAGACAGAATTGTTACTCAGGGCCACAGAATTCATACTCAGGGACAGACAGAATTGTTACTGAGTGCCAGAGAATTGTTACTCAGGGACAGACAGAATTGTTACTGAGTGCCAGAGAATTGTTACTCTCACAGACACAAAATTGTTACTTGCACAGACACAGAATTGTTACTTGCACAGACACACAATTGTTACTGAGTGCCAGAGAATTGTTACTCAGGGACAGACAGAATTGTTACTGAGTGCCAGAGAATTGTTACTCAGGGACAGTCAGAATTGTTACTGAGTGCCAGAGAATTGTTACTCAGGGACAGACAGAATTGTTACTGAGTGCCAGAGAATTGTTACTCGCACAGACACAAAATTGTTACTTGCACAGACACAAAATTGTTACTTGCACAGACACAGAATTGTTACTCGCGCAGACACAGAATTGTTACTCAGGGCCACAGAATTCATACTCAGGGACAGACAGAATTGTTACTGAGTGCCAGAGAATTGTTACTCAGGGACAGACAGAATTGTTACTGAGTGCCAGAGAATTGTTACTCAGGGACAGACAGAATTGTTACTGAGTGCCAGAGAATTGTTACTCAGGGACAGACAGAATTGTTACTGAGTGCCAGAGAATTGTTACTCGCACAGACACAAATTGTTACTTGCACAGACACAGAATTGTTACTCGCACAGACACAGAATTGTTACTCGCACAGACACAGAATTGTTACTCAGGGCCACAGAATTCATACTCAGGGACAGACAGAATTGTTACTGAGTGCCAGAGAATTGTTACTCAGGGACACCTAATCGTTGAATTAAATAGTATGTCAGACAACATGCAGAGGAGTGGCAGAGGAGGCAATGTTTTAGGAGCGAGCAGACGTGGCAGCAGAGGGAAGGGGTCGAGGCAGCAGTATTCGCAGCCAGAGGCCAGTGCTCCCGGTGTCATCCAGCGGTCGTGTCTCCACCGACAACCCTGCCGTCATTGATTGGTTGGCTCGGTCGTCTTCCTCTTCCCAGGTCACCTCTGACACCTACAGCCAACGGTCGGTGGGTACGTCAGACACAACCGTTAGTTGGCATGGCCCGGGACCAAGCCCACTGAAATCACGTGTCCTCTACCTGCCCCTGTCCTTTGCTGTTCCCTCACCAAGCGAAGTATCGCATGCTGTGGGCTCAGCCCCACTGTACAGTGAGGAAGAGCTAACAGAGGGCGGTCAGGAACGGGGGGAGACATCGGCCTTTTCAGCAGCCAAGCGAACAAGTACTGGCGAGGAGAGTGGCTCGGTAGCCGGTCTAGAGACAGGTCTGTCTCCTGACCCAGACGCAGCCGAGGGGGCTAGTAGTGAGGCGGAGACCCTACTTGATGATGAGGAGGTTGATCGCACTTGGCAGCCTCGTCGTCATCAGGCAATTTCTTCCGCATCATCAGGAGAAGAGGGTGGCAGCTTGGCAGCGAGCAAAACAGTCGGTGGGTTGCCCAGGAGACAGCAGCAGGGTCGCATCAGTGTCAGTGGAGCCAAACGTCCACGGAGTAGAGCACCAGCTCCACTGCAGCCTACCACCACGGCCAGTAGTGGTGCCGGTGCGCACGGAGGAAGTAGCAGTCAGCCAGTGAAGAGTAGCGGGGGCAAAGTTTCCTACTCGGTGGTGTGGCAATTTTTCCTCAAGCCGCCCGAGGAAGTAAACGTAGCCGTATGTCGACTATGTGGCCAGAAATGCAAGCGTGGCCAGGGGGCCCATGTTGGGACTACAGCGTTGCGTCAGCATATGCAGCGTCACCATTCGGTGGCCTGGGAAAACCGTGATAAACATACGGCGGTTCTGCCTGCCCCAGCCCCCGCTCCATCACCCGCTCCGTTACTTGCTCCGTCACCCGACGTCGTCAATCGCCCTCTATCAGCCAGTCAAGGCTCCAACACCTCTGCTGAGGGGAGTTGTCGCTCGTTGGCATCTTCCGCTCGTTCAGATGCTCCTTCTCCTGCTACTCCTCTTCTCGGATTCCGTCAACAGTCTTTCTTGGAATCCGTATCCAAGAGACAACAGTTTGCGAGCACGCACCCGACGGTGCAAAAGCTGAACGTCCTCCTGTCCAAGTTGCTGGTGCTGCAGTCCCTCCCTTTCCAACTGGTGGACTCAGCACCTTTCCGAGAAATGATGGCTTGTGCCGCGCCGCGGTGGAGAGTGCCAAGCCGTCATTT
>NW_028321090.1:0-15000 GCF_062004578.1 Staurois parvus
CACTTTGCATTCAGTTTCACCTTATACACACGTCATTATACACATTCTGTTTCAGTTCATTATACACATCTTATTACTCAGTTCGCGCACCCCCACCCCACCCCCCCCCACACCCCCCACCACCCCCCACCCACACCCCCCACCCCCCCCCACCTACACCCCCCACCACACCCCACCCTACACCCCCACCCCACCCCTCCCACACCCCCCACCACTCACCCCCGACACCCACCACCCACACCCCCCACCCCACCCACCCACACCCCACCCCTCCCCACCCACACCCCCACCCCACCACTCACACCCCCCACCCCCCACCCCACCACCCCTCCCCACCCCACCCCACCCCACCCACCCCCCTCACACTCCCCCCACCCCACCCCTCCACACCCCCATCCCCCCACCCACACCCCCATCCCCACCCCTCCCACACCCCATCCCCTCCCCACCCACACCCCCACCACACCCACCCACACCCCCCACCCTCCCTCCACACCCCCCACCCCTCCCCTCCTACACCCCCACCCCACCCACCCCTCCCCACCCCCCACCCTCCACCCCTCCACCCACCCACCCACCCTCCCATCCCCTCCCACTACCCCCATCCCCACCCCTCCCTCACCCCCCACCCATCCCCACCCTCTACCCCCACCAATCCCCTCCGTCTACCCCCACCCCTACACCCCCCTCCCATCCCCCACCTCCATATACACCACCCATCCCCTCCATATACACCATCCCATCCCTCCATATACACCATCCTATCCCCTCATATACAACATCCTATACCCTCCATATACACCATCCCCTCCACATACACCATCCTATCCCCTCCATATACACCATCCCATCCCCTCCATATACACCATCCCCTCCATATACACCATCCCATCCCTCCATATACACCATCCCATCCCTCCATATACACCATCCCATCCCCTCCATATACACCATCCCACCCCCTCCATATACACCATCCCACCCCCTCCATATACACCATCCCATCCCTCCATATACACCATCCTATACCCTCCATATACACCATCCCACCCCCTCCATATACACCATCCCACCCCCTCCATATACACCATCCCATCCCTCCATATACACCATCCCATCCCCTCCGTATACACCATCCCATCCCCTCCATATACACCATCCTATATACACCCTCCATATACACCATCCCATCCCCTCCGTATACACCATCCCATCCCCCCCATATACACCATCCCACCCCCTCCATATACACCATCCCATCCCCTCCATATACACCATCCCATCCCCCCCATATACACCATCCCCCCCTCCATATACACCATCCCATCCCCTCCATATACACCATCCCACCCCCTCCATATACACCATCCCATCGCCTCCATATACACCATCCCATCCTCTCCATATACACCATCCCATCCCCCTCCATATACACCATCCCATCCCTCCATATACACCGTCCTATATACACCCTCCATATACACCATCCCATCCCCTCGTATACACCATCCCATCCCCCCCATATACACCATCCCACCCCCTCCATATACACCATCCCATCCCCTCCATATACACCATCCCATCCCCCCCATATACACCATCCCATCCCCCTGTATACACCATCCCATCCCTCCATATACACCATCCCATCCCCTCCATATACACCATCCTATCCCCTCCATATACACCATCCCACCCCCTCCATATACACCATCCCATCCCCCCCATATACACCATCCCATCCCCTCCATATACACCATCCCATCCCCTCCATATACACCATCCTATCCCCTCCATATACACCATCCCATCCCCCCCATATACACCATCCCACCCCCTCCGTATACACCATCCCATCCCCTCCATATACACCATCCCATCCCCTCCATATACACCATCCCATCCCCTCCATATACACCATCCCATCGCCTCCATATACACCATCCCATCCCCTCCATATACACCATCCCATCCCAGAAGCGGAGAGGGCAGAAGCAGAAAGAGCAGAAGTGGGGTGAGCAGAAGGAGAGAGCAGACTCAGGGAGAGCAGAAGCAGGGAGAGCAGAAGCAGAGAGAGCAGAAGCGGGGAGAGCAGAAGCGGGGAGGGCAGAAGCGGAGAGGGCAGAAGCGGAGAGGGCAGAAGCGGAGAGGGCAGAAGCGGGGAGGGCAGAAGCGGAGAGGGCAGAAGCGGAGAGGGCAGAAGCGGGGAGGGCAGAAGCGGGGAGGGCAGAAGCGGAGAGGGCAGAAGCGGAGAGGGCAGAAGCGGGGAGGGCAGAAGCGGAGAGGGCAGAAGCGGAGAGGGCAGAAGCGGAGAGGGCAGAAGCGGAGAGGGCAGAAGCGGGGAGGGCAGAAGCGGGGAGGGCAGAAGCGGGGAGGGCAGAAGCGGGGAGGGCAGAAGCGGGGAGGGCAGAAGCGGGGAGGGCAGAAGCGGGGAGGGCAGAAGCGGGGAGAGCAGAAGACGGGAGAGCAGAAGCGGGGAGAGCAGAAGCGGGGAGGGCAGAAGCGAGGAGGGCAGAAGCGGGGAGAGCAGAAGCGGGGAGGGCAGAAGCGGGGAGAGCAGAAGACGGGAGAGCAGAAGCGGGGAGAGCAGAAGTGGGGAGGGCAGAAGCGAGGAGGGCAGAAGCGGGGAGAGCAGAAGCGGGGAGGGCAGAAGCGGGGAGGGCAGAAGCGGGGAGGGCAGAATCGGGGAGAGCAGAAGCGGGGAGAGCAGAAGCGGGGAGAGCAGAAGTGGGGAGGGCAGAAGCGAGGAGGGCAGAAGCAGGGACAGCAGAAGCAGAGAGATCAGTATGTGTGGAGACTCCCCATCTTTTCTGGTTGTAGTCACTATGGATCCCATCAGGAGGATAATGCGGCACGTTCTACCATTGTTTCTTTCACACAAATCCTGGAACTGACTGCGCCGGTGTTCCGGGTCCATTTGAATACATGGAGAACGCTCTGCATGCATTTCTGATGAAGAAAAAAGGCTCCGGACAGCATCTGGACATGGAACAGCTAAAAAACGCTTCTAAACGCAAACGCTTATAAACGCAGTTAGCCGCGTTTACACACATTTACAAGCATTTGGCGTTTGAAACACCAGTAAAATCTACTCCTGAATGCAATTTTGGTGCGTTCAAAAAAACGACTGAAGACTAAACGGCCTGTAAAGGTTGATGTGTACATGATGGACACAGAGGAGAACATTAGGGAGAGTTCAGGGGCTGCTGAAAAAAACGCAGGAAAGCTCGTGAACGTCCGTGTATCAGCTGCAGTGTACATGAGCCCTACGTTTGCTCTAATCAGCCCAAATGAACATTCACCTCTCGCTTTATTATTATTTTCCTGATGATTACTATTATTATTTATTTATTTTTGCTTGTTTCTATTTTATTAATATTTACTTTTTTTTGCTTTGTTTGTTAATATTGTTACACATTAAACTTCTATTTATACATTTCCCATTTAAAAAAAGCAAAAAATTAAAAAAACAAACAAAAACAAACCCCACCACCTGTAATTGGTAATCAGCTGTGCGATGCTCTGCACCGGAATCAGCATTTTATTGTCATTTCCAGAGGAAGAAACGGAATAAAATGCACATTTTTATCAGCAGTGACACTTCTTATTTGTAAACTAAAACTCCGCTAAAGAAAACAAAAAGAGAAAAAGTGCGTTTAGTTCTGTTTCGTTTTGTTTCGTTTTTTGTTTAGTTTAGTTTTGTTGTGTAAGAATTGCGGATAGAAAAGACATCTCCGCCGGACAAATGATGGGAAGAAAGTCTGGTTTGTCGTTTGATAAATATATAAATGTATTCTGTTCCCATCATCAGTGATGACAGATAAATCCCAGCAGACACGTGACACGCCAGGCACCAGTCATCAACCAATCATAACAGTCCCTACAAACGTCTTCAGGACTTTATGTGCTCAAGGGGGCCGCATATATCCACATGGGAGGAGGCCGAGGGGGCTGCATATATCCACATGGGAGGAGGCCGAGGGGGCCGCATATATCCACATGGGAGGAGGCCGAGGGGGCCGCATATATCCACACGGGAGGAGGCCAAGGGGGCTGCATATATCCACATGGGAGGAGGCCGAGGGGGCCGCATATATCCACATGGGAAGAGGCCGAGAGGGCCGCATATATCCACATGGGAGGAGGCCGAGGGGGCCGCATATATCCACACGGGAGGAGGCCGAGGGGGCCGCATATATCCACACGGGAGGAGGCCGAGGGGGCCGCATATATCCACACGGGAAGAGGCCGAGGGGGCCGCATATATCCACAGGGAGGAGGCCGAGGGGGCCGCATATATCCACTTGGGAAGAGGCCGAGGGGGCCGCATATATCCACATGGGAGGAGTCTGAGGGGGCCGCATATATCCACATGGGAAGAGGCCGAGAGGGCCGCATATATCCACATGGGAGGAGGCCGAGGGGGCCGCATATATCCACATGGGAGGAGTCTGAGGGGGCCGCATATATCCACATGGGAGGAGGCCGAGGGGGCCGCATATATCCACATGGGAGGAGGCCGAGGGGGCCGCATATATCCACATGGGAGGAGGCCGAGGGGGCTGCATATATCCACATGGGAGGAGGCCGAGGGGGCTGCATATATCCACATGGGAGGAGGCCGAGGGGGCCGCATATATCCACACGGGAGGAGGCCGAGGGGGCCGCATATATCCACACGGGAGGAGGCCGAGGGGGCCGCATATATCCACACGGGAGGAGGCCGAGGGGGCTGCATATATCCACACGGGAGGAGGCCGAGGGGGCCGCATATATCCACACGGGAGGAGGCCGAGGGGGCCGCATATATCCACATGGGAGGAGGCCGAGGGGGCTGCATATATCCACATGGGAGGAGGCCGAGGGGGCTGCATATATCCACATGGGAGGAGGCCGAGGGGGCCGCATATATCCACATGGGAGGAGGCCGAGGGGGCCGCATATATCCACATGGGAGGAGGCCAAGGGAGCTGCATATATCCACATGGGAGGAGGCCGAGGGGGCTGCATATATCCACACGGGAAGAGGCCGAGGGGGCTGCATATATCCACACGGGAAGAGGCCGAGGGGGCCGCATATATCCACATGGGAGGAGGCCGAGGGGGCTGCATATATCCACACGGGAAGAGGCCGAGGGGGCCGCATATATCCACATGGGAGGAGGCCGAGGGGGCCGCATATATCCACATGGGAAGAGGCCGAGAGGGCCGCATATATCCACATGGGAGGAGGCCGAGGGGGGCGCATATATCCACACGGGAGGAGGCCGAGGGGGCCGCATATATCCACACGGGAGGAGGCCGAGGGGGCCGCATATATCCACACGGGAGGAGGCCGAGGGGGCCGCATATATCCACACGGGAGGAGGCCGAGGGGGCCGCATATATCCACACGGGAGGAGGCCGAGGGGGCCGCATATATCTACATGGGAGGAGGCCGAGGGGGCCGCATATATCCACACGGGAGGAGGCCGAGGGGGCCGCATATATCCACACGGGAGGAGGCCGAGGGGGCCGCATATATCCACACGGGAAGAGGCCGAGAGGGCCGCATATATCCACACGGGAGGAGGCCGAGGGGGCTGCATATATCCACACGGGAAGAGGCCGAGGGGGCCGCATATATCCACAGGGAGGAGGCCGAGGGGGCCGCATATATCCACTTGGGAAGAGGCCGAGGGGGCCGCATATATCCACATGGGAGGAGTCTGAGGGGGCCGCATATATCCACATGGGAAGAGGCCGAGAGGGCCGCATATATCCACATGGGAGGAGGCCGAGGGGGCCGCATATATCCACATGGGAGGAGTCTGAGGGGGCCGCATATATCCACATGGGAGGAGTCTGAGGGGGCCGCATATATCCACACGGGAGGAGTCTGAGGGGGCCGCATATATCCACACGGGAGGAGGCCGAGGGGTGTTTGAAGGAGGAGGAGCTCTCTTCTCACTCATTCTATTCTGTCTTCACAGCTCACCAGCATTTTCAAGACTGTCGCTCCCAACGATTTTGTGAAGGTGATAATCTTTGGTTTCAGGTAAACATCATCAGCTTTGGACAGCATTGGGGGTCAGTGGGAAGAATGTCCCTTACATTGGGGGTCAGTGGGAAGAATGTCCCTTACATTGGGGGTCAGTGGGAAGAATGTCCCTTACATTGGGGGTCAGTGGGAAGAATGTCCCTTACATTGGTGATCAGTGGGAAGAATGTCCCTTACATTGGGGGTCAGTGGGAAGAATGTCCCTTACATTGGGGGTCAGTGGGAAGAATGTCCCTTACATTGGGGGGGGTCAGTGGGAAGAATGTCCCTTACATTGGGGATCAGTGGGAAGAATGTCCCTTACATTGGGAGTCAGTGGGAAGAATGTTCCTTATATTGGTGGTCAGTGGGAAGAATGTCCCTTACATTGGGGGTCAGTGGGAAGAATGTCCCTTACATTGGGGGTCAGTGGGAAGAATGTCCCTTACATTGGGGGTCAGTGGGAAGAATGTCCCTTACATTGGGGGTCAGTGGGAAGAATGTCCCTTACATTGGTGATCAGTGGGAAGAATGTCCCTTACATTGGTGGTCAGTGGGAAGAATGTCCCTTACATTGGGGGTCAGTGGGAAGAATGTCCCTTACATTGGGGGTCAGTGGGAAGAATGTCCCTTACATTGGGGGTCAGTGGGAAGAATGTCCCTTACATTGGGGGTCAGTGGGAAGAATGTCCCTTACATTGGGGGTCAGTGGGAAGAATGTCCCTTACATTGGGGGTCAGTGGGAAGAATGTCCCTTACATTGGGGGTCAGTGGGAAGAATGTCCCTTACATTGGGGGTCAGTGGGAGGGATGCCCCTTACATTGGGGGTCAGTGGGAAGAATGTCCCTTACATTGGGGGTCAGTGGGAAGAATGTCCCTTACATTGGGGGTCAGTGGGAAGAATGTCCCTTACATTGGGGGTCAGTGGGAAGAATGTCCCTTACATTGGGGGTCAGTGGGAAGAATGTCCCTTACATTGGGGGTCAGTGGGAGGGATGCCCCTTACATTGGGGGTCAGTGGGAAGAATGTCCCTTACATTGGGGGTCAGTGGGAAGAATGTCCCTTACATTGGGGGTCAGTGGGAAGAATGTCCCTTACATTGGGGGTCAGTGGGAAGAATGTCCCTTACATTGGGGGTCAGTGGGAAGAATGTCCCTTACATTGGGGGTCAGTGGGAAGAATGTCCCTTACATTGGGGGTCAGTGGGAAGAATGTCCCTTACATTGGGGGTCAGTGGGAAGAATGTCCCTTACATTGGGGGTCAGTGGGAGGGATGCCCCTTACATTGGGGGTCAGTGGGAAGAATGTCCCTTACATTGGGGGTCAGTGGGAAGAATGTCCCTTACATTGGGGGTCAGTGGGAAGAATGTCCCTTACATTGGGGGTCAGTGGGAAGAATGTCCCTTACATTGGGGGTCAGTGGGAAGAATGTCCCTTACATTGGTGATCAGTGGGAAGAATGTCCCTTACATTGGGGGTCAGTGGGAAGAATGTCCCTTACATTGGGGGTCAGTGGGAAGAATGTCCCTTACATTGGGGGGGGTCAGTGGGAAGAATGTCCCTTACATTGGGGATCAGTGGGAAGAATGTCCCTTACATTGGGAGTCAGTGGGAAGAATGTTCCTTACATTGGTGGTCAGTGGGAAGAATGTCCCTTACATTGGGGGTCAGTGGGAAGAATGTCCCTTACATTGGTGGTCAGTGGGAAGAATGTCCCTTACATTGGGGGTCAGTGGGAAGAATGTCCCTTACATTGGGGGTCAGTGGGAAGAATGTCCCTTACATTGGGGGTCAGTGGGAAGAATGTCCCTTACATTGGGGGTCAGTGGGAAGAATGTCCCTTACATTGGGGGTCAGTGGGAAGAATGTCCCTTACATTGGGGGTCAGTGGGAAGAATGTCCCTTACATTGGGGGTCAGTGGGAAGAATGTCCCTTACATTGGGGGTCAGTGGGAAGAATGTCCCTTACATTGGGGGTCAGTGGGAAGAATGTCCCTTACATTGGGGGTCAGTGGGAGGGATGCCCCTTACATTGGGGGTCAGTGGGAAGAATGTCCCTTACATTGGGGGTCAGTGGGAAGAATGTCCCTTACATTGGGGGTCAGTGGGAAGAATGTCCCTTACATTGGGGGTCGGTGGGAAGAATGTCCCTTACATTGGGGGTCAGTGGGAAGAATGTCCCTTACATTGGTGGTCAGTGGGAAGAATGTCCCTTACATTGGGGGTCAGTGGGAAGAATGTCCCTTACATTGGGGGTCAGTGGGAAGAATGTCCCTTACATTGGGGGTCAGTGGGAAGAATGTCCCTTACATTGGGGGTCAGTGGGAAGAATGTCCCTTACATTGGGGGTCAGTGGGAAGAATGTCCCTTACATTGGGGGTCAGTGGGAAGAATGTCCCTTACATTGGGGGTCAGTGGGAGGGATGCCCCTTACATTGGGGGTCAGTGGGAAGAATGTCCCTTACATTGGTGGTCAGTGGGAAGAATGTCCCTTACATTGGGGGTCAGTGGGAAGAATGTCCCTTACATTGGGGGTCAGTGGGAAGAATGTCCCTTACATTGGGGGTCAGTGGGAGGGATGCCCCTTACATTGGGGGTCAGTGGGAAGAATGTCCCTTACATTGGGGGTCAGTGGGAGGGATGCCCCTTACATTGGGGGTCAGTGGGAAGAATGTCCCTTACATTGGTGATCAGTGGGAAGAATGTCCCTTACATTGGTGGTCAGTGGGAAGAATGTCCCTTACATTGGGGGTCGGTGGGAACACATTGGTGGTCAGTGGGATGAATGTCCCACCATTTGTATTGCCCCCGTAGTTCAGCTGTAGAACATGTTCTCAGGTTTTGTTGTCACGTGTGAATGACTCGGAACGTTCTCTTTGTGTTGTCAGAGAAGGAAGTGTGATCGTGGACAGCTATGGGGTCTATGCGTACCCCAATAACCAGACCGGCATTGACTTCCTAAACAACAACTTGGTGGATGCTCTGAACTCCTCCCTGATCAGCTCACTGCAAAATATCAGCCAATCGGTGAGCGCCGACGCCTCAGTGCGCAGTGTGAACGCCACTCCTGCAAATATAACGCGTAAGTGTCGTTGTTGCTGGAAATGATCAGAAATGTGAACTTCGATCCGTTTCTTGGAAAGTTGATGGTTCAGGTCAGATGTTCCTCCTTGATATCCTCCAGGAGTACAATCTCCAAGCCTGAGAGATCCGGAGCCCACCTGCCGCCGTTGGGTTGGGGGTCTCTCACCGGAGCCCACCTGCCGCCGTTGGGTTGGGGGTCTCTCACCGGAGCCCACCTGCCGCCGTTGGGTTGGGGGTCTCTCACCGGAGCCCACCTGCCGCCGTTGGGTTGGGGGTCTCTCACCGGAGCCCACCTGCCATCGTTGGGTTGGGGGTCTCTCACACAATTCCGGAGTTTCCATCATCTTATATTATAAAAGGTGCAGCCAGAGTTTGGGGGGAACGGGGGGTGGGGGCTCCTTGGGAAGATCCCACCATGGCAGTACCTGAGGGGGAATCAATAATGACCTGGGATGGTCTCATCTCCAAGCTTCAATGATTTCTTCTTCTTCTTGTTGCCGGTTGATTTTGTCTCGGGAGGTCCTCAGAATAAGCAAAGAATCTGAAGCTCCTCTAACCTCCAATAAACGATTTCCATAATGAACGTCCCCCATACACGTGTCTGTCGTCTTCTCCCTGATGATCAGGGTCCTCTCTGCTGCTGGGGGAACAGCTGAGTGCCAACAGAACACCAAACTGGTACAAGTGGTGCCTCTGTGTTCTGGGGAAGGCGCCTCGGGAACTATGAGAACTTTAGTCGGAGGTTCGGGTTGGCAGATTTTTTCTCCTTCACAAGTCCCTGAAGGATTGTCCTGTGTATGTCGTCTGCCTTGCTGAACACGAGTGCAGGACAAAGCTGCTCATCATACCACGGTCCATGATGGCTGAGCCTGTCCCCCTTCAATCATTTCATGTAGAACATGTACACTCACCGGCCAGTATATGAGATCCCCCTTGCTAGTCCCGGGTTGGACCCTCTTTTGCTAGTCCCGGGTTGGACCCCCTTTTGCTAGACCCCCTTAGCTTTTAATTGGGGTATTTAGTCATTTTCCCGGAGTGCCGCCTTATGACAGGAGAGCTGATGGCCAACATTCCCACCCTACTAGTGATGTCATCAGCAACTGTTTGCTTTCAGACCCTCTACCTGTGATTGAAGCCTCACAGGGAGCCGTACAAAGGTGTGGGGGGGGGGGGGAGGTTAGGGTGTTGGGGGGTGTTAGGGTGTGTACCTGGGGGGGTGTTAGGGTGTATGTGTGTGTGGGGGGGTTGGGGTGTGTGTGTGGAGGGGGGTAGTTGTGGTGTGTGAGTGTGGGGGGTTGGGGTGTGTGTGGGGGGTGTTAGTTTTAGGGTGTGTGTGGGGGGTTAGGGTGCGTGTGTGTGGGGGGGTGTTAAGGTGTGTGTGGGGGGGGGTGTTAGGGTGTGTTAGGGTGTGTGTGTGCTGGGGTGTGTGTTAGGGTGTGTGTGGGGGGGTGTTAGGGTGTGTGTGGGGGGGTGTTAGGGTGTATGTGCACCAAGGGGGGTGTTAGGGTGTGTATGTGTTTGGGGGGTGTTAGGGGGTGTGTGCTGGGGGGTGATAGAGTGTGTGTGTGTGGGGGGGGGGTGTTTGTGGGGGGGGGGGTTTGGAGTGTGTGTCTGGGGGTATTAGGGTGTGTGTGTGTGTGTGTGCGGGAGGGGGTGTTGGTGTGTGTGTGTGTGGGGGGGGGGGGTGTTAGGGTGTGTGTGTGTGTGGGGGGGTGTTAGGGTGTGTGTGTGGGGGGGGGTGTTAGGGAGTGTGTGGGGGGGGTTGGGGTGTGTGTGTGTGGGGGGGGTTGGGGTGTGTGGGTGTGTGTGGGGGGGGGGGTGTTAGGGTGTGTGTGTGTGGGGGGGGGGGGGGGTGTTAGGGTGTGTGTGTGGGGGGTGTTAGGGTGTGTGTGTGTGTGGGGGGGGGGGTGTTAGGGTGTGTGTGTGGGGGGTGTTAGGGTGTGTGTGTGTGGGGGGGGGGGGGTGTTAGGGTGTGTGTGTGGGGGGTGTTAGGGTGTGTGTGTGTGGGGGGGGGGGGGGTGTTAGGGTGTGTGTGTGGGGGGTGTTAGGGTGTGTGTGTGTGGGGGGGGGGGTGTTAGGGTGTGTGTGTGTGTGGGGGGGGGGTGTTAGGGTGTGTGTGGGGGGGGTGTTAAGGTGTGTGTGTGTGTGGGGGGGTGTTAGGGAGTGTGTGGGGGGGGGGTTGGGGTGTGTGTGTGGGGGGGGGGGGGGGTTGGGGTGTGTGTGGGAGGGGGGGTGTTAGTGTGTGTGTGTGTGGGGGGGGTGGAGTTGGGTGGTGGGGGGTTCCTCTGCTCTGGCTCATATACTTCCATGCAGAGTCTCTCCTGATCGGAATCATAATGAGCTTTGTGAAGGAGTAAAGGAGAAGCTGCAAAACCTGTGAGATGAGCCCCACAGCTCCCTCTCCTGGCTGTATACGGAAATACAATATATGTATGTATGTGCAATGTGTCACGGATGACAGAATACATACACGGACATGTTTGGCCCTATGTGCACATGTGTGATACATCGATGTATTCCCATGTATGTGTCCTTTACTTTCTCAGAGGTGAGCCAGCTGAAGGAGTATGTGAATTGCAGTCTGACCTACTCCGGGTACAACGTCACCTGCGACAACCAGACCTGCGTCTGTATCGGGCCGTGCTACCAAACCCCCGGCTACTGCAACTACCACGGCGACTGCTACAATGCCATGAATGGCTCCATCTGTCAGTAAGTACGATCCTCATGACGTCAGTAATCTTCATGTCAGTAATCTTCATGTCAGTAATCCTCATGTCAGTAATCTTCATGTCAGTAATCCTCATGACGTCAGTAATCTTCATGTCAGTAATCGTCATGATGTCAGTAATCTTCATGTCAGTAATCCTCATGATGTCAGTAATCCTCATGACGTCAGTAATCCTCATGTCAGTAATCCTCATGACGTCAGTAATCCTCATGACTTCAGTAATCCTCATGACGTCAGTAATCCTCATGTCAGTAATCCTCATGATGTCAGTAATCCTCATGACGTCAGTAATCCTCATGATGTCAGTAATCCTCATGACGTCAGTAATCCTCATGATGTCAGTAATCCTCATGTCAGTAATCGTCATGATGTCAGTAATCTTCATGTCAGTAATCCTCATGATGTCAGTAATCCTCATGACGTCAGTAATCCTCATGTCAGTAATCCTCATGACGTCAGTAATCCTCATGACTTCAGTAATCCTCATGACGTCAGTAATCCTCATGTCAGTAATCCTCATGATGTCAGTAATCCTCATGACGTCAGTAATCCTCATGATGTCAGTAATCCTCATGACGTCAGTAATCCTCATGATGTCAGTAATCCTCATGACGTCAGTAATTCTCATGATGTCAGTAATTCTCATGTGAGTAATCCTCATGACGTCAGTAATCCTCATGACGTCAGTAATCCTCATGTCAGTAATCCTCATGACGTCAGTAATCCTCATGTCAGTAATCTTCATGTCAGTAATCCTCATGACGTCAGTAATCTTCATGTCAGTAATCCTCATGACGTCAGTAATCCTCATGACGTCAGTAATACTCATGTCAGTAATCCTCATGACGTCAGTAATCCTCATGACTTCAGTAATCCTCATGTCAGTAATCCTCATGACGTCAGTAATCCTCATGTCAGTAATCCTCATGACGTCAGTAATCCTCATGATGTCAGTAATCCTCATGATGTCAGTAATCCTCATGACGTCAGTAATCCTCATGATGTCAGTAATCCTCATGACGTCAGTAATTCTCATGATGTCAGTAATTCTCATGTCAGTAATCCTCATGACGTCAGTAATCCTCATGAAGTCAGTAATTCTCATGATGTCAGTAATCCTCATGAAGTCAGTAATTCTCATGATGTCAGTAATCCTCATGAAGTCAGTAATCCTCATGAAGTCAGTAATCCTCATGATGTCAGTAATCCTCATGACGTCAGTAATCCTCATGACGTTAGTAATCCTCATGAAGTCAGTAATTCTCATGATGTCAGTAATCCTCATGAAGTCAGTAATTCTCATGACGTCAGTAATCCTCATGATGTCAGTAATTCTCATGAAGTCAGTAATTCTCATGACGTGAGTAATCCTCATGACGTCAGTAATCCTCATGATGTCAGTAATCTTCATGACGTCAGTAATCCTCATGATGTCAGTAATCTTCATGACGTCAGTAATCCTGTCAGTAATCTTCATGTCAGTAATCCTCATGTCAGTAATTCTCATGTCAGTAATCCTCATGACGTCAGTAATCCTCATGTCAGTAATCTTCATGTCAGTAATCTTCATGTCAGTAATCCTCATGTCAGTAATCTTCATGTCAGTAATCTTCATGTCAGTAATCCTCATGTCAGTAATCTTCATGTCAGTAATCCTCATGTCAGTAATCCTCATGTCAGTAATCTTCATGTCAGTAATCCTCATGTCAGTAATCTTCATGTCAGTAATCCTCATGTCAGTAATCCTCATGTCAGTAATCTTCATGTCAGTAATCCTCATGACGTCAGTAATCTTCATGTCAGTAATCTTCATGTCAGTAATCCTCATGACGTCAGTAATCTTCATGTCAGTAATCCTCATGACGTCAGTAATCCTCATGTCAGTAATCCTCATGACGTCAGTAATCCTCATGTCAGTAATCCTCATGACGTCAGTAATCCTCATGTCAGTAATCCTCATGACGTCAGTAATCCTCATGATGTCAGTAATCCTCATGATGTCAGTAATTCTCATGAAGTCAGTAATTCTCATGACGTCAGTAATCCTCATGATGTCAGTAATCTTCATGACGTCAGTAATCCTCATGACGTCAGTAATCCTCATGATGTCAGTAATCCTCATGATGTCAGTAATTCTCATGAAGTCAGTAATTCTCATGACGTCAGTAATCCTCATGATGTCAGTATTCTTCATGAAGTCAGTAATCCTCATGATGTCAGTAATCTTCATGACGTCAGTAATCCTCATGTCAGTATTCTTCATGAAGTCAGTAATCCTCATGATGTCAGTAATCTTCATGACGTCAGTAATCCTCATGTCAGTAATCTTCATGACGTCAGTAATCCTCATGTCAGTAATCTTCATGACGTCAGTAATCCTCATGATGTCAGTATTCTTCATGAAGTCAGTAATCCTCATGATGTCAGTAATCTTCATGACGTCAGTAATCCTCATGTCAGTAATCCTCATGACGTCAGTAATCCTCATGTCAGTATTCTTCATGACGTCAGTAATCCTCATGTCAGTAATCTTCATGACGTCAGTAATGGGTTATCTCCCGAAGAGCCGCAATCTCTCCTCCTACCCTGAGGGGGCATTGGATTTTTGTCCCGAAATCTTGGATTCCATAAAGCGTTGTGCTGATATCGCGAGACGTAAGAATTTGAGTTCCCGCCATCGTAGTTTCCAGGGTCTTTCCGAACATAGATCCTGATTTTGGGGGGTGATGAAGTATTCGGACCTAAAATGACTTTTTATAAATGTGCGCAAAAAAATGCAAAAAAAGTCTCTGGCAGTGAAATGGTTAGCGGGGTGCCTTGGCCCAGATCCCAGGGAAGTGGGCGTGTCCGGCGGGTGGGGTTTTGTGTATCCTCCAATCCTAATCATTGCTTTCCTCTATTTAGGTGCTACAAAGGCGACTTCTACCAATACCGCGGCGAGCAGTGCGACTTCTACCAATGGAGCGCCGGATTATACGGGATGATTTTCGGCATTATCGGTGGCGTGATCCTGCTGGTCGTTGTTCTGATCTTCGTTGTCATCGTCTACAAGAGGAAGAGGATGTTCGTGTACGTATACCGCCGTGACGCAACGCTGGGGGGAGGGGAGGTGTATGTATACCGCCGTGACGCAACGCTGGGGGGAGGGGAGGTGTATGTATACC
>NW_028321090.1:20000-52148 GCF_062004578.1 Staurois parvus
ATGCTGGTCTTGCTGGTCAATGCTGGTCTTGCTGGTCAATGCTGGTCTTGCTGGTCATGCTGGTCAATGCTGGTCTTGCTGGTCATGCTGGTCATACTGGTCATGCTGGTCATGCTGGTCACACTGGTCACATTGGTCATGCTGGTCACACTGGTCATACTGGTCATGCTGGTCTTGCTGGTCATGCTGGTCATGCTGGTCATGCTGGTCACACTGGTCATGTTGGTCACACTGGTCACACTGGTCATGCTGGTCATACTTCTCATGCTGGTCATGTTGTTCACGCTGGTCATACTTCTCATGCTGGTCATACTGGTCATACTTCTCATGCTGGTCATGCTGGTCATACTTCTCATGCTGGTCACACTGGTCATACTGGTCATGCTGGTCATGCTGGTCATACTTTTCATGCTGGTCACACTGGTCATACTGGTCATGCTGGTCATACTGGTCATACTTTTCATGCTGGTCACACTGGTCATACTGGTCATGCTGGTCATGCTGGTCATACTGGTCATGCTGGTCATGCCGGTCATACTGGTCATGCTGGTCTTGCTGGTCATACTTTTCATGCTGGTCACACTGGTCATGTTGGTCACACTGGTCATACTGGTCATGCTGGTCATACTTCTCATGCTGGTCATACTGGTCATACTTCTCATGCTGGTCATACTGGTCATACTTCTCATGCTGGTCATACTGGTCATACTTCTCATGCTGGTCACACTGGTCATACTTTTCATGCTGGTCACACTGGTCATACTGGTCATGCTGGTCATGCTGGTCATACTGGTCATGCTGGTCATGCTGGTCATGCCGGTCATGCTGGTCTTGCTGGTCATACTGGTCATGCTGGTCTTGCTGGTCATGCTGGTCTTGCTGGTCATACTGGTCATGCTGGTCTTGCTGGTCATGCTGGTCTTGCTGGTCATACTGGTCATGCTGGTCATACTGGTCTTGCTGGTCGTACTGGTCATGCTGGTCATGCTGGTCATGCTGGTCATACTGGTCACGCTGGTCATACTGGTCCCTGATAGGACTGGGGAGGGTTGGACAGTCTGGTGATGGGGGTGTGGGGGACATATTGGGCCATCCATTGGAGGTCTGTAATAATAAAAGTGTTAGTTCACCTTTTTGTTTTTTCTGTGACGATGAGCTAACACCCTCCCCACCCCCTCCGCGGTCCCCGCTGTACATGCCTCCGGGGGTGACAAGCTGTCAGTGCCCACACAGCCACTCCAGCGGTCCAGAGTTTTAATATCCCCACTCCTCTCTGTGCTGGTGTTGGCCAATCAGAATCACTGTGGTCCATCCTGGAGGACCTGCAGAAAGAAGAGGGATTAGCGTGGGGGGTTCAAACCCCCCAGACCACTAAACCGGCTGTGTGGGCACTGACAGTAAGTACAGAGGGGACTGTGGAGGGGGTGGGGAGGGTGTTAGTGCGCCTTCATATTTTCTGCAAAGGTGAACATGGATGGAAATGTGGTCGGTTGGGTGGGGACTGTGGTTGTCCCTTCTATCGATCAGCTTCTGTACAACCACCTTGTGGGATTTTCCTCACTCAATCAGTGCTGCCGGCTATAGACCGCAATGCGGATCCGTGTATTCTGATGGATGGAAGTCTCCCCACTGTCAGAATACAAGGTTACAGTGAGGAGGATTCTCCCGTCCACATGGAGTGTGTAGATGGGTGAACCGTTTTTTTTTTTTATCATTCAACCCGCTAGCTGAACTAAAAAAACGGACTCCTCCATGGGCTGCCCAACACTTTACGCTTCAGCAGAGCTCCATTATCTGAGAACACCTCTGAACACATTGCCACACTCGTTGCTGAGGTTCCCCGTCGGGCCACCATAGAACAATTTCTACTGACGACTCGTTTTTGTTGGATTATTACAGATATGGACTCGTTGGCCAACATGGCAAAGTTTTCACCAAGATCCGGAAAGTACACCTTAGAGGAAAACCCCTATGTGACCTTGTCTTCAGGAGCCTACATGCCAAAGCTGGAGCGTGTGGACACCACCCAATCGGTAAATATGATCGGTGTGCGGGATTTATGACAGTAGAGGAAGATCTGGACATACATTGGCCTCCTGGCCGGGTCCTACCCTCTCTCCAGGGGTATCCATTATGGCAGCACAGTGGTCTGCTGATTGGTTGGGTTCTCAGGAGGGGTGTTGGGTGTTTTGTTGAGTGTATGGAGGTCTGAGAGGGGAGATAATGATTGGGAAGGTCACTGGAAGGAGCCGCCTCTGGTACTGGACGGGTTTATGGAATGAAATGGGATCCTAGCGAAGAGAGACTGGAAGTTCCTGGGACTATTGTACTGCGGGGGGGGGGGTTCTCCATTGAGATGGGAGTTTATAGAAGAGGAAACATTGGGGGAATTTTACTAAAACTGGAGCGCTCAGAATCTGGTGTAGCTGTGCCTGGGAGCCAATCAGCTTCTACCTTCAGCTTGTTCAATGAAGCTTTGACAATCAAACCTGGAAGCTGATTGGCTGCCATGCAGAGCTGCACCAGATTCTGCAGTTTTAGTAAGTCCCCCCCATTGCTTCCAGTGAAGAGGACTGGAGTATACTCTGTAATAATCTGTTCACACAGCACAGGTTCCTGTACTATATGGAACCTCCCGGGCAGGGGCAGATTGACAACTCATGGGGCCCCTGGGCAATAGGGGATCATGGGGCCCCTGTGTCCTTGCCCAAACTCAAAAAAGCCTATGAAAAAGGTACCAGGGGCATCTCATGGGGCCCCCTACTGACCCCGGGCCCTTGGGCAGTGCCAGAGTTTCCAAATGGTCAGTCCGTCCCTGCTCCCGGGAGGTTGGTGGAGGCCATACTTCGGTGGGGAGGCTCATACATTTGGTTCTTGTCTAGCAGAAGACGAGGGTTCCCAGTAGGGAGTGCCGGTATCAGGTGCCTCCTGGTTGGATGTTGGTGGTTGGACTTCTCTCCAGCCTTTCTATAGCTCTCTTCGGGGAAAGACGTTCTCCTTCCTCTAGCTCCCACCTTTTCCTGAAGGGTAGCTGTGAAATGCTCTGCTTGGGGTGTCTCGATTCCAAGAAGGACGACTAATTCTTACAACAAGCGTTCGGTTTGTTTACAATCCGGGATAAAACGACATCATATTTACAAAGAAGGAATTGGGGTCATTTACGATGGGTGGGAGAAGGACTGGGAAAGGGAAGAGATCTATGAGCTCCTATACACACATCCTCGCTCATTCTTCTCCATTCTCCCAGGCCAGGGGCCCTTTTGTCCAGACTTGAGACCCACACCCCCAGCTGGGGGGTGGTAATTGCAGTCAGTGATATCTTGAACAAAAGGTCATAAAGCTCCTTCCTGTCCCAGGCTTCTAATTGCATTCCTGATCAGATGTCCACATGGTCTTCCAGCCCAGGAGGTAAACTGCCATTGTATCCAGATCTGGGCAGTAAACCCCCCAGGGGGTCCTAGAATTCAGAATGTCCACTCCATTCTCCCCCCTTCAGTAACCAGTCCAGGTGTGGGGGCTGGGGTCTCACTAGTCAAATGTTAAGGAACTCCCGTATTTACCTCCCCCTGGTGAAGCTGTGCAAATGTCCATGTCTTAGTTCATGTCCAAACTGCAAATATATACATTTGTATCGAATATTACAGTAACACGTGTGTAGTGAGACATGGTCCAGGCATGGTCGGATCGCATGGTCCATTAATGGTCCAATCGCATGGTGCAGGCACAGTTGGATCACATGGTCCAAGCACAGTTGGATCGCATGCTCCAGGCATGGCGGTTGGATCACATGGTCCAGGCACAGTCCAATCACATGGTCCAGACACAGTTGGATCATATGGTCTAGGCAGGGTTGGATCATATGGTCTAGGCACGGTTGGATCATATGGTCTAGGCACGGTTGGATCATATGGTCCAGGCATGGCCCAATCACATGGTTCAGGCATGATCCAATCACATGGTCCAAGCACAGTTGGATCGCATGCTCCAGGCATGGTGGTTGGATCACATGGTCCAGCACAGTCCAATCACATGGTCCAGACACGGTTGGATCATATGGTCTAGGCACGGTTGGGTCATATGGTCTAGGCACGGTTGGATCATATGGTCCAGGCATGGCCCAATCACATGGTTCAGGCATGATCCAATCACATGGTCCAAACACAGTCCGATCACATGTTCCAGGCACGGTCTGATCACATGGTGCTCACTGCCCGGCACCATAGAGCTGGATTGGCATTGGCCATTGAACCCCAGAATTGGCGGGTCCACCACTGGCCCCCTGTGCTTCTCACAGATGAGAGCAGGTTCCCCCTGAGCACATGTGACAGACGTGAAAGGGTCTGGAGAAGCCGTGGAGAACGTTCTGCTGCCTGTAACATGGTTCAGCATGACTGTTCTGGTGGTGGGTCAGTGATGGTCTGGGGGGGCATATCCATGGAGGGACACACAGGCCTCTACAGGCTAGACAATGGCCCCCTGACTGCCATTAGGTATGGGGATGAAAGCCTTGGACCCATTGTCAGACCCTACGCTGGTGCAGGGGGTCCTGGGTTCCTCCTGGTGCAGTGGGTCCTGGGTTCCTCCTGGTGCGGTGGGTCCCGGGTTCCTCCTGGTGCAGGACAATGCCCGGCCTCATGTGGGGGGAGTATGCAGGCAGTTCCTGGAGGATGAAGGAATTGATACCACTGAATGGCCCCCACGCTCACCTGACCTAAACCCAGTAGAACCCCTCTGGGATGTCATGGTTCGGGCCATCCGATGCCACCAGGTTGCACCTCAGACTGTCCAGGAGCTCAGTGACACCCTGGTCCAGATCTGGGAGGAAATCCCCCAGGACACCATCCGTGGTCTCATTAGGACCCTCCCCCGACGTTGTCAGGCATGCACACAATCACGTGGGGGCCACACAGACTACTGAGGGCCATTCTGAGTTGCTGCAATGACATTTCACCAACATGGACTCGCCTGCTGCATCATCTCTTCACTTTGATTTTCGGGGTGTCTGTGAATTCAGTCCTCTGTAGGTCGATCATTTCCATCCAATGGTGGGGCGTCCTTACATTCCTCACCCATCCCCCGTCCATGTCAGTATAGAGATCCAGCAGGAGATTCCTCCCCATTGGGATCTGATGGGTTCTCAGAGTCTTCCTCTCATTGGTGGAGCCGTGTATATCTAGACCTGGTTGTCAGATGTCAGGTGAAGCGCCCCCTGTAGACCACTGAGTGTATAATGGTGACCACACACCAGGGGCGGACTGACAACTCATGGGGCCCCCGGGCAATAGGAGATCATGGGGCCCCTGCAGGGGCGGACTGGCAACTCATGGGGCCCCCAGGCAATAGGGGATCATGGGGCCCCTGTGTCCTTGCCCAAACTCAAAAAAGCCTATGAAAAAGGTACCAGGGGCATCTCATGGAGCCCCCTACTGACCCCCGGGCCCTCGGCAGTGCCCGAGTTTCTAAATGGTCAGTCCGCCCCTTCCACACACCTATCAATATGATGATTAATGCAGCCGAATAGATAAATGTAATATATGATTGGGGGAAGTCCCCGCTCTGAGCCATTCATATCTGAGTACATTCCATGCAGACCCCCCGGGGGTCAGAGAAGACACAACACTCTGCAATCATTAGTACATCATTTCATTCTATTATTGTAAGTCCCGGAATGTGACCCGGAATCAGCTTCTTGGACTTTCTGTACAGCAGGGCTGGAGTGTGAGAGGAAAAAGCAGCACAAGGAGCCAGTCACCTCATATACTGACAAGAATCATGCAGATAGGAGGAGAGAGCAGAGTGACAGAGGGATAAACTCATCATTGTGCTGCTTCTCTTTTCATTGTCCCTTCACAGGCTTGGGGTGGGACCAGGATGACCTGGGCTCAGAGGAAGTGGCTTGAATGATGCTGGCCATCAGACTAGTGCCAGAAAAAAATGACTACTATTGAACTCTCAGTATTGTAGATGAATATTGCAGGAAAAAGCTGTTTTTATTTAAATCTTTATTTTCATCTTGTTGTTTCTGGACGGAGTTCTGCTTTGAGCTCTGTAAGCGGCTTTATAAACAACAGATCTAGAGGCCAGAAAACATGTGAAGATGAGCCGAGAGCGCCATCTCCTGGCTGAAATAAACAATACAAAATATTCCTATACAATGTTTCATAAAAAATGAAATGTATCTTTTATTGTTTATTTCTTGTTAATCCTGAAACATAATAATGAGAAATAAACAATAATAATATAAATATATATAATAGGCTGTGAGCGGCGAGGTGTGCGGCTCCGGGACAGACAATGGGATCTTGCTGGCTCCGGGACAGACAATGGGATCTTGCTGGCTCCGGGACAGATAATGGGATCTTGCTGGCTCCGGGACAGATAATGGGATCTTGCTGGCTCCGGGACAGACACTGGGATCTTGCTGGCTCCGGGACAGACACTGGGATCTTGCTGGCTCCGGGACAGATAATGGGATCTTGCTGGCTCCGGGACAGACAATGGGATCTTGCTGGCTCCGGGACAGATAATGGGATCTTGCTGGCTCCGGGACAGACACTGGGATCTTGCTGGCTCCGGGACAGACACTGGGATCTTGCTGGCTCCGGGACAGATAATGGGATCTTGCTGGCTCCGGGACAGACACTGGGATCTTGCTGGCTCCGGGACAGATAATGGGATCTTGCTGGCTCCGGGACAGACAATGGGATCTTGCTGGCTCCGGGACAGACACTGGGATCTTGCTGGCTCCAGGACAGACAATGGGATCTTGCTGGCTCCAGGACAGACACTGGGATCTTGCTGGCTCCAGGACAGACAATGGGATCTTGCTGACCCGGGTTGGGTGCGTATTCTAAGCGGCGGCGCCGTCGTCCAACGAGGCGCGTTCTTACACCTCCAATACATAAGTGGATACACTTTCCATCGAATTATCTCACATCTTGTTCTTTTCCTTCACAGTTCAAGATTAAAAGGCCGCAGTTGGTGGCGCCCCACGCAGGAAACACGTGATCGGAATTCCTCCCACGACGTCACGCCGCCACGTGGGGCTCAGCAACAAAGTGCAACCGAATGTAACGCATGTCTACGAGTGTCACCGTAAAGGGGGAGGGGTCCTCCTTCCAGTCTCAGGACCTCGTCTGAACTGACGATATTGTGTTCTATGTGGCGAATTCCTGTGTGGAAATGTCAGTCTCACTGCCCTCAGCCAATCCCGGCCTCACATGGCTCCCAGCTCCACCTATCAGTGTTCAGAACGCACTTATTGTTCTACGGAATATAAATGATCAACTATCTACACAGGCGGCCATATTGACACCTCAGATCCCGTATACATGCCGCACACGCGTGTCGTCCGGTGATTGCACTTTACTGTTCTCATCTCTATTTCAGTCTACAGCCAGGGCCCCGTCTATAGTCCCCACATAGGGGGCCCCGTCTATAGTCCCCACATAGGGGGCCCCGTCTATAGTCCCCCACATAGGGGGCCCCGTCTATAGTCCCCACATAGGGGGCCCCGTCTATAGTCCCCACATAGGGGGCCCCGTCTATAGTCCCCACATAGGGGGCTCCGTCTGTAGTCCCCCACATCGGGGGCTCCATCTGTAGTCCCCCACATAGGGGGCTCCGTCTATAGTCCCCACATAGGGGGCCCCGTCTATAGTCCCCCACATAGGGGGCCCCATCTATAGTCCCCACATAGGGGGCCCCGTCTATAGTCCCCCACATAGGGGGCCCCGTCTGTAGTCCCCCATATAGGGGGCTCCGTCTGTAGTCCCCCACATAGGGGGCTCCGTCTGTAGTCCCCCACATCGGGGGCTCCATCTGTAGTCCCCCACATAGGGGGCTCCGTCTGTAGTCCCCCACATAGGGGGCCCCGTCTATAGTCCCCCACATAGGGGCCCCATCTATTGTCCCCCACATAGGGGCTCCGTCTGTAGTCCCCTACATAGGGGCTCCATCTATTGTCCCCTACATAGGGGCCCCGTCTATAGTCCCCCACATAGGGGGCTCCATCTATAGTCCCCCACATAGGGGGCCCCGTCTGTAGTCCCCCACATAGGGGCTCTGTCTGTAGTCCCCTACATAGGGGCTCCATCTATTGTCCCCCACATAGGGGCCCCGTCTATAGTCCCCCACATAGGGGCCCCGTCTATAGTCCCCCACATAGGGGGCTCCCCCTGTGGAAATCATTCAGCCGAAATTCTAATTGCGATATCTACCACACAGGGAACTTCTATAAAGCCAAAAATTACAAAGTCAGAAAATGTAAAAAAAGACGTTTAAAGTTCTTTGTGAGGAAATCTCTGATCTGTTTTTAATTTGTGTGATTTATTGAAGCCATAAATATAAGCAGCTCCAACCTGACAAATGTCTTTATTATATATTCAATTTAAAGCAACAATTTGCACATTTTGTACTCAGAATTCCTTTTATTAAATGTTGTTTTTCATATGAATAGATGATAGTTTTCTAATCTGTGATACATTGTTATAATGAACAAACCGCGTTCCTCCTGCACTCTGTTCTGTCTGCCGCTTGTCATGGAAGAAGAACGTCTGTACCGCGTTCCTCCTGCACTCTGTTCTCTTTGATGCTTGTCATGGAAGGTGATCGTCTGTACCGCGTTCCTCCTGCACTCTGTTCTGTCTGCCGCTTGTCATGGAAGGCGAACGTCTGTACCGCGTTCCTCCTGCACTCTGTTCTGTCTGCCGCTTGTCATGGAATGTCTGTACCGCGTTCCTCCTGCACTCTGTTCTGTCTGCCGCTTGTCATGGAAGGTCTGTACCGCGTTCCTCCTGCACTCTGTTCTGTCTGCCGCTTGTCATGGAAGGCAAACGTCTGTACCGTGTTCCTCCTGCACTCTGTTCTGTCTGCCGCTTGTCATGGAACGTCTGTACCGCGTTCCTCCTGCACTCTGTTCTGTCTGCCGCTTGTCATGGAAGGCGAACGTCTGTACCGCGTTCCTCCTGCACTCTGTTCTGTCTGCCGCTTGTCATGGAAGGTCTGTACCGCGTTCCTCCTGCACTCTGTTCTGTCTGCCGCTTGTCATGGAACGTCTGTACCGCGTTCCTCCTGCACTCTGTTCTGTCTGCCGCTTGTCATGGAACGTCTGTACCGCGTTCCTCCTGCACTCTGTTCTGTCTGCCGCTTGTCATGGAACGTCTGTACCGCGTTCCTCCTGCACTCTGTTCTGTCTGCCGCTTGTCATGGAACGTCTGTACCGCGTTCCTCCTGCACTCTGTTCTGTCTGCCGCTTGTCATGGAAGGCGAACGTCTGTACCGCGTTCCTCCTACACTCTGTTCTGTCTGCCGCTTGTCATGGAAGGTCTGTACCGCGTTCCTCCTGCACTCTGTTCTGTCTGCTGCTTGTCATGGAATGTCTGTACCGCGTTCCTCCTGCACTCTGTTCTGTCTGCCGCTTGTCATGGAACGTCTGTACCGCGTTCCTCCTGCACTCTGTTCTGTCTGCCGCTTGTCATGGAAGGTCTGTACCGCGTTCCTCCTGCACTCTGTTCTGTCTGCCGCTTGTCATGGAAGGTCTGTACCGCGTTCCTCCTGCACTCTGTTCTGTCTGCCGCTTGTCATGGAAGGTCTGTACTGCACTCGCACTTGTAGATTGTTTTGTGAAGCAAACATGAGGCGCAGTTCCCGGGAGAACGGCGCTGAATTTGTGTCATTGGCCTGGAAATGATTGATATTCTATATACTGTGTATTGGTATAATACGGATCGAGGTTTACATTGGAGAAGAATGCGTGAATGAAAAATGTATTTATATACCTGAAATAAATGTCATCCCTCATACTAGAGGAGTGCGGAGTGCTTCCTTATGTGTTGGTATTAGCGCTTGTATGCGGTGAAAGCGTCACCGGCGGTGAAATTCCAGCTCATGATGTCACGGGGACTCTTCGTCATTTGCAGGAACAGTCCATCTTTGGGAGCCAATGTCCCGCCTCCCTCCTCAGTTGTCCCTCCTTTTGTTCTGATGAAGACATCTCTATTAAAATGTATTGTTTTACGCGGAACTCCAGGAATTCAGCCGCTTTGTAGAATGTTCCGGATTGCTAAGTCTAAGGAGCTCATGCCACCTCCTGGACTCATCGCGTTTGTTTACATGTTTACTGAGCACCGGGAGCGTAGCTTCCACTATACTTCCAGCACTCCCACACGGGCACCTCCAGCACTCCCACGCCGGCACCCCAGCATTCCCACACGGGCACCTCCAGCACTCCCACGCCGGCACCCCAGCACTCCCACACGGGCACCTCCAGCACTCCCATGCCGGCACCCCAGCACTCCCACACGGGCACCTCCAGCACTCCCACGCCGGCACCCCAGCACTCCCACGCCGGCACCTCCAGCACTCCCACACGGGCACCTCCAGCACTCCCACGCCGGCACCCCAGCACTCCCACGCCGGCACCTCCAGCACTCCCACACGGGCACCTCCAGCACTCCCACGCCGGCACCCCAGCACTCCCACGCCGGCACCTCCAGCACTCCCAAATGGGCACCTCCAGCACTCCCACGCCGGCACCTCCAGCACTCCCACACGGGCACCTCCAGCACTCCCACGCCGGCACCTCCAGCACTCCCACCCCGGCACCTCCAGCACTCCCACACGGGCACCTCCAGCACTCCCACACGGGCACCTCCAGCACTCCCACACGGGCACCTCCAGCACTCCCACGCCGGCACCTCCAGCACTCCCACACGGGCACCTCCAGCACTCCCACGCCGGCACCTCCAGCAATCCTACCCCGGCACCTCCAGCACTCCCACACGGGCACCTCCAGCACTCCCACGCCGGCACCTCCAGCACTCCCACACGGGCACCTCCAGCACTCCCACGCCGGCACCTCCAGCAATCCCACGCCGGCACCTCCAGCACTCCCACACGGGCACCACCAGCACTCCCACACGGGCACCTTCAGCACTCCCACGCCGGCACCTCCAGCACTCCCACACGGGCACCTCCAGCACTCCCACACGGGCACCTCCAGCACTCCCACGCCGGCACCCCAGCACTCCCACGCCGGCACTTCCAGCACTCCCACACGGGCACCTCCAGAACTCCCACGCTGGCACCTCCAGCACTTCCACACTGGACTTTCCTAGCTCAGCTCCAGCAGCTGCAGAGTCATAGGCAGTCACTGTGCCCTCCCCTCCTTTCCCCCTGCCCAATCACAGAGTGCCTTGTATAATGTGAACACATTCAGAAAATACAAAGCCCTCTGTGAATGGACGGTGACAGGGAGGGCTGGGCAGAGATGCTGCATAGGAGGAGGCAGGGTCTCTCCTGCCAGAGCACTGGGAGTATAGTGATAGCTGTATTCCCGAAGCTCCATAAAACTGTCAGATGTGCAGTAGAGGGAAGTCCATGAGGTGGCATGCACCTTGCAGGACTCAACCCTTCATATGCCGACACGGTTTATAAAGTGGCCGAATTCCTGGAGTTCAGCTTTACCTCCCAGTTGTGCTCTATTGCTGTCCTGTCATCTCACCTCCGGCAGTGTAATGACCAATCATATCTTCTCCATCCATTCTTCACGGTTGGTATGGTTGGGGGTGTGGCAGAGGGTGTGTCCTATAGGGACAGCCAATCGCTAGTCCCAAGTGCAGCCACATCACCAGAGGGGCGGTGTCACTGAACCTGGCCACTGAATTGGTGATAAGGTGAGTACAGAGGGCGGGGGCCCATTGCAGAGACATGGGGGGCCCATTGCAGAGACATGGGGGAGGGCCCAGTGCAGAGACATGGGGGAGGGCCCAGTGCAGAGACATGGGGGGGCCCATTGCAGAGACATGGGGGGGGCCCCATTGCAGAGACATGGGGGGCCCAGTGCAGAGACATGAGGGGGCCCATTGCAGAGACATGGGGGGGGGCCCATTGCAGAGACATGGGGGGGGCCCATTGCAGAGACATGGGGGAGGGTCCAGTGCAGAGACATGGGGGGGGCCCCAGTGCAGAGACATGGGGGGGGCCCATTGCAGAGGCATGGGGGAGGGCCCATTATAGAGACACAAGCAAGGTGACAGAGTCTCTTTAAAGTACAACTTCCATACAAATAGAACGTCCGCTTTATTACCACCCCCAAAAATTAGCTAAAAAAATTAATAAAGATGAGACAAAAAAGGATTTAAAAAATACCTCAACCCAGATTGTGACACCTTTGGAGGGAACACACACTGTACATACATTCACATACATACATGCACACACTGTACATACATTCACATACATACATACACACACACATACACATATACATACACGCACACTGTACATACATTCACATAGATACACATATACACACACATACATGCACAGACATACACACACACACAAATACATACATGCACACAGACGTCTGTGCAGGAGAAGAACGGTTCCAGAGTCATATGACAGGACATCTGATTTTTATTGAATGTGAACAATTCTCCACCAATCGGATCCCAGCGTGTATACATATATATCTCCGTGTTCCATAGTACATATCACATGCATGGTATGATCCCTCGCACACGCATTGCACAGAACACAGACAAGGCACCGGATTATAATGTCATATCTGCATTAAGGAAGAACTCCAAACAAATGATTTTCTTTTGGTTGAATGAAGACGAGACCCCCGCAGTTCCTGGACACCGCATTGGTCGGTGGGGGAGTGAGCCCAGAGTATGGTGTCAGGATTGTATAGCGAGGCCAATCACAGAGGAGATCTGAGATGGGGACTCCAGTGATCTTCCAGTTTCCTTCCAGATGACAAAATGGCGGATTTCTATGGTTGCTATGGGTTACCGTGATATGCGTCTTACTTACTGAATGGAACATTTTGGTTTTTTTTTTAATAAGGTACCCAATGAGCATGTGCAGTAACCCATGGCAACCAGACCCGAGTACTCCCAGTTCTGTACATGGGGAGTGCGCCTGGAGGATGTATACAATGTGGCGGGATCACCTGGCGGGGTCAGTAGTCATAATATAACACTACGGCTCCGATCAAATCTGAACACGCCAATCAGAACGCAACAAAACGCAGCAAAACGCAGCAAAAAGCACAGCTAAACAATGCACAAAGCTCAGCACTGCCTCTACTGGCCGCACCTGTGCAGTACAGCTCCATAGACTTCTATGGGGTCCTCTACTGGTCCAGAGCCAGAGGTAGATGTGCCCCATAGAAGTCTGGGGGGGGGGAGGGGGGGATGGGCTGTACTGCACAGGCGTGGAGGTATTTATTAAACACATTCTTCCAAAATCCTTACCAAGAGCCCTATTACACCTTCACACCTAAACCATGATTTACCGCCCCCTCCGGAAAACACACGTGGGGTCTATACCAGGGTGGGCAACCTCGGCCTTCCAGCTGTGGTGGAACTACAAGTCCCATGAGGTATTGCAACAAACAGCCACAGGTATGACTCCCAGAGGCAGAGGGGCATGATGGGAGTTGTAGTTTCAGCACAGCTGGTGTGCCGAGGTGGCCGACGCCTGCCCTGTACTGGTAGGGCCCATGAAGAATCTCCTCAGCAACCCCACAATTGTTCTGACAATGAAGAGATCCAGATATATAACACAGAGATGTCATCACAAGGCAGGAAAAGGCACTTCATGGTGAAAAACAAGAGCGATGGGCAGAAACCCGCATTGCTCCGCCCCCGAGGAACCTCCCGCAGACACTACCCTGGGTGGTGAAATGCTGTGTTTTATGAACCCTGAGAAGACGCATGGTCCAGGCTGATCTCCACTTAACTGACATGGAGTGCACAGGGGGCCCCGGGGGTCCGGTCCCTGGACTGATCCTGAGTTCACCACCCACCCCACAGGGTGATGAAGAATGGATGAAGATGAGAGTCGTGGACTCGGAGGGTCACCCCAATACTGATGGATGGATACACTGTGAGCATGAGCAATCAACGGTCCCTGAGATAGTTCCTGTACGGGGGGGGGGGGGCTAGGAGTTGGCTGACCCACTAAAATCAGTGCTCCCCCTGTGCTCCTGATATCTCATTTCAACAGTTTAAAGGGGAACTCCTCTCTCCCCATCACCATGGACTCCATGTAATCCGTCTGCTGCCATCATTGGTACATGGATTGGGGGGGGGGGATTCGATTTACTGGTTTTATACTTTCTTTTAATTTCTTCACTGTCTTCCTGGTTTCTGGCCTAGGCAAATGATGTCATACATCCCAGGAGTCTTCATAGGAGGAGGGGCTTTCTCAGCTAAGCACACCCTCCTGCCTACATGCAAGAGCTAAGGGCAGATGGATTCCAGAAAGTAAATGCTACATGAATCATCTGCCCTTACTCAAGATGGCCACAGCTAAGAATGCTAGAGGGGTGTTTTTCAAAGTGAGATCTCAGCAAAATAAAGCATTGAGACATGGATGGATGGATGGATAGATGGAGACATGGATGGATGGATGGAGACATGGAGACATGGATGGATGGAGACATGGATGGATGGATGGAGACATGGATGGATGGAGACATGGATGGATGGATGGAGACATGGATGGATGGATGGAGACATGGAGGGATGGATGGAGACATTGATGGATGGATGGAGACATGGATGGATGGATGGAGACATGGAGGGATGGAAGGAGACATGGATGGATGGCTGGAGACATGGATAGATGGATGGAGATATGGAGGGATGGATGAATGGAGACATGGATGGATGGAGACATGGAGGGATGGATGGATGGAGATATGGATAGATGGATGGAGACATGGATAGATGGATGGAGACATGGAGGGATGGAGACATGGATAGATGGATGGAGACATGGAGGGATGGAGACATGGATAGATGGATGGAGACATGGAGGGATGGATGGATGGAGACATGGATGGATGGAGACATGGAGGGATGGATGGAGATATGGATGAAGACATGGATGGATGAATGGAGACATGGATGGATGGAGACATGGATAGATAGATGGAGACATGGATGGATGGAGACATGGATGGATGGATGGAGACATGGATGGATGGATGGCTGGAGACAGATTGGTGGATGGATGATATATTAGGGACTCATCAGGATAGAAATATTGGAGCTGCCATTGCTGACTTTTTCTGGATGTTCTATGTGTATTCAGTATATAAAGGGGTTGTTTTACGAAGACCGGAGCGCTCAGAATCTGGGGTAGCTGTGCATGGCAGCCAATCAGCTTCTATCTTCAACTTGTTCAATGAAGCTTTGACAATAAATCCTGAAAGCTGATTGGTTTCTCTGCAGAGCTTCACCAGATTTTGCACTCTCCGGTTTTAGTAAATAACTCCTCATTGTGTCAGGATGGATGGAATCCTCATGTTTGACCTGAGACAGCAATTCACTAAGCAGAAGGAAGGATGGTGGAATGGTGATGGAAAGAGAGGGAAGGATGGTGGAAGGAGAGGGAAGGGTGGTGGAAGGATGACGGAAGGAGAGGGAAGGAGGACGGAAGGAGAGGGAAGGAGGACGGAAGGAGAGGCCAGGAGGGCGGAAGGAGAGGGAAGGAGGGCGGAAGGAGAGGGAAGGAGGGCGGAAGGAGAGGGAAGGAGGACGGAAGGAGAGGGAAGGATGGCGGAAGGAGAGGGAAGGATGACGGAAGGAGAGGGAAGGATGACGGAAGGAGAGGGAAGGATGGTGGAAGGAGAGGGAAGGATGGTGGAAGGAGAGGGGAGGGTAGTGGTAGGATAACAGAAGGAGAGGGAAAGATGGTGGAAGGAGAGAGAAGGATGGTGGAAGGAGAGGGAAGGATGACGGAAGGTGAGGGAAGGATGATAAAAGGAGAGGGAAGGATGGTGGAATGGTGATGGAAGGAGAGGGAAGGATGGTGGAATGGTGATGGAAGGAGAGGGAAGGATGGTGGAATGGTGATGGAAGGAGAGGGAAGGATGGTGGAATGGTGATGGAAGGAGAGGGAAGGATAGTGGAATGGTGATGGAAGGAGAGGGAAGGATGGTGGAATGGTGATGGAAGGAGAGGGAAGGATGGTGGAATGGTGATGGAAAGAGAGGGAAGGATGGTGGAAGGAGAGGGAAGGAGAGGGAAGGGTGGTGGAAGGATGACGGAAGGAGAGGGAAGGAGGACAGAAGGAGAGGCCAGGAGGACGGAAGGAGAGGGAAGGATGGTGGAAGGAGAGGGAAGGATGACGGAAGGAGAGGGAAGGATGGTGGAAGGAGAGGGAAGGATGGTGGAAGGAGAGGGAAGGATGGTGGAAGGAGAGGGGAGGGTAGTGGTAGGATAACAGAAGGAGAGGGAAAGATGGTGGAAGGAGAGAGAAGGATGGTGGAAGGAGAGGGAAGGATGGTGGAATGGTGATGGAAGGAGAGGGAAGGATGACGGAAGGTGAGGGAAGGATGATAAAAGGAGAGGGAAGGATGGTGGAATGGTGATGGAAGGAGAGGGAAGGATGGTGGAATGGTGATGGAAGGAGAGGGAAGGATAGTGGAATGGTGATGGAAGGAGAGGGAAGGATGGTGGAATGGTGATGGAAGGAGAGGGAAGGATGGTGGAATGGTGATGGAAGGAGAGGGAAGGATGGTGGAATGGTGATGGAAGGAGAGGGAAGGATGGTGGAATGGTGATGGAAAGAGAGGGAAGGATGGTGGAAGGAGAGGGAAGGAGAGGGAAGGGTGGTGGAAGGATGACGGAAGGAGAGGGAAGGAGGACAGAAGGAGAGGCCAGGAGGACGGAAGGAGAGGGAAGGATGGTGGAAGGAGAGGGAAGGATGACGGAAGGAGAGGGAAGGATGGTGGAATGGTGATTGAAGGAGAGGGAAGGATGGTGGAAGGATAATGGAAGAAGAGGGAAGGATGGTGGAAGGATAATGGAAGGAGAGGGAAGGATGGTGGAAGGAGAGGGAAGGATGGTGGAAGGAGAGGGAAGGATGGTGGAAGGAGAGGGAAGGATGGTGGAAGGAGAGGGGAGGGTAGTGGTAGGATAACGGAAGGAGAGGGAAAGATGGTGGAAGGATGATGAAATGAGAGGGAAGGATGGTGGAGGATGATGGAAGGAGAGGGAAGGGTGGTGGAAGGAGAGAGAGGGATGATGGAAGGAGAGGGAAGGATGGTGGAGGATGATGAAAAGAGAGGGAAGGATGGTGGAGGATGACGGAAGGAGAGGGAAGGATGGTGGAGGATGATGAAAAGAGAGGGAAGGATGGTGGAGGATGATGAAAAGAGAGGGAAGGATGGTGGAGGATGACGGAAGGAGAGGGAAAGAAAATGGAAGCTGCCCCTTCATAAACCATTCATCAATGACACCCCATATTCCTATCATGGTGGGTTCCTTGTGAAGTGGAGAGCCCATTTGGTGATGAAGGAGTCCATTCTAATATCCAGTGTGAGGCACATTGCGCTCCGCCCTGAACCGCAGTATAGTGCAATCATTAGATTAGGAGGCACCCCGGACAGTGCAGTACAGACTGCACCGGAGATGAACAGGGCACAGGCGGCAGTCATTGTTCCCGTAGTTACACCTCGTCGCTGTCTATGTTCACCACACAGTTCTCTCTCCGCGATCTCTCGGCGTGAAACACCAGCAGGTGACTGCGCAGAGTGTCCGCCGGGCCGGTCACAATACGAGACGGGTCGTCATTCTGGAGAGAGAAGTCAGATCATCATCTATAGACCACAAGGTATGACAGTACTCCTGAACCCCACAAAGAAGGGGAAGGGTGGGGGTGGGGTGGGTCATGGAACAGGAAATGAACGGGTAAGGAAATGTTACACATCATGACAACGAAGACAATCTGAACTATAGGAATGCTATGAGGAAGGTCCAAAGGAATCCCACCAGAGACATGGAGTCCAGCTACATCCACCATTCCATAGGAGAAGGAGTCCAGCTACCGAACCCGCTGGGAGGCCGATGAAGAGCTGGACCACTGTAGGCCCTTCCATAGAGAACCGGAACCAGTACAATGGGAAAGGAAGTGGAAAAGAAAGGGAATTAGAAAAAGGAAGAAAGAACAAAGGGGGTGTCTGGAGGTGTCTGGAGGTGTCTGGAGGTGTCTGGAGGAGCCTGGAGGAGCCTGGAGGAGTCTGGAGGAGCCCGGGGGATATTGCCAACAAACAAGGCGAATTCAGTTGAGTGGAGGGCAAGGATTGGTCATCCCCCCCTCATGTTCCTTGTATGAGTTGTTTAATCGAGGCAGAAGATGACTAAACTATCCAGACCTCCAAAGAGCACGGAACCGATCCGAAGTCTCACCTGTACAAATGTACTTCATGTGTTTGAGGTGCTCAGCCCAGGCTCCTCCCCCCTAATATGAATGCTGCCAATCCCTCCACTGACCTCCACCCCTCTCTGCCAATCCCTCCACTGACCTCCATTCAGTGTCCTCCACCCCTCTCTGCCAATCCCTCCACTGACCTCCATTTAGTGTCCTCCACCCCTCTCTGCCACTCCCTCCACTGACCTCCATTCAGTGTCCTACACCCCTCTCTGCCAATCCCTCCACTGGCCTCCATTCAGTGTCCTCCACCCCTCTCTGCCAATCCCTCCACTGGCCTCCATTTAGTGTCCTCCACCCCTCTCTGCCAATCCCTCCACTGACCTCCATTCAGTGTCCTACACCCCTCTCTGCCAATCCCTCCACTGGCCTCCATTCAGTGTCCTCCACCCCTCTCTGCCAATCCCTCCACTGGCCTCCGCTCAGTGTCCTCTACCCCTTTCTGCCAATCGTTCCACTGGCCTCCAGTCAGTGTCCTCCACCCTTCTCCTCCAATCCCTCCACTGGCCTCCATTCAGTGTCCTCCACCCCTCTCTGCCAATCCCTCCACTGACCTCCATTCAGTGTCCTACACCCCTCTCTGCCAATCCCTCCACTGGCCTCCGCTCAGTGTCCTCCTCCCCTCTCTGCCAATCCCTCCACTGGCCTCCACTCAGTGTCCTCCACCCTTCTCCTCCAATCCCTCCACTGGCCTCCACTCAGTGTCCTCCACCCCTCTCCTCCAATCCCTCCACTGGCCTCCGCTCAGTGTCCTCCACCCCTCTCTGCCAATCCCTCCACTGGCCTCCGCTCAGTGTCCTCCATCCCTCTCCTGCAATCCCTCCACTGGCCTCCATTCAGTGTCCTCCACCCCTCTCTGCCAATCCCTCCACTGGCCTCCATTCAGTGTCCTCCACCCCTCTCCTCCAATCCCTCCACTGGCCTCCATTCAGTGTCCTCCACCCCTCTGCCAATCCCTCTACTGGCCTCCATTTAGTGTCCTCCACCCCTCTCTGCCAATCCCTCCACTGGCCTCCATTCAGTGTCCTCCACCCCTCTCTGCCAATCCCTCCACTGGCCTCCATTCAGTGTCCTCCACCCCTCTCTGCCAATCCCTCCACTGGCCTCCACTCAGTGTCCTCCATCCCTCTCCTGCAATCCCTCCACTGGCCTCCACTCAGTGTCCTCCACCCCTCTCTGCCAATCCCTCTACTGGCCTCCATTTAGTGTCCTCCACCCCTCTCTGCCAATCCCTCCACTGGTCTCCATTCAGTCTCCTCCACCCACCTCTGCCAATCCCTCCACTGGCCTCCATTCAGTGTCCTCCACCCCTCTCCTCCAATCCCTCCACTGGCCTCCATTCAATGGCCTGAGGGGTGCTCACAGGTCATTATTGAGGAGGTGGCTAAAGCTAGAGTCCTTCTTTAATGAGCCCCACACATGGAGTCACACGCAGACATTTGCTGGAGGAATTTGTCATTCAAATAATTTGGTTTCGTTAGATTCGTTTTCGGAATTGTTTTTGTTTCATTTTTTTTTTTAATTGAATTTAAATTCAATTCGCCAGAATTGGGGAAATTTGAATCTGAATTTATTCTATTGGACATTTGAATTCCGGAGGCGGCTGTATTCCTTCTATTCTGTTGCATTTTATTCTGGTTTATCAATTTGATTTTGTTTTCGATTTGAATTCAAATTTCAGCTGAAATTTTGTTTCGTTATTTTGGATTCCTTAAAATTTCGTTATTATTGGAATTCAGATGCATCCAAATTTCTGAATGACCAAAAATTCATTTGAATTTTGATTCGAACCGCATGTCTAGCAATGCGCTGTGTTCAGCCCTTGTCAGCGGATTCGGTGGAAACCGTTCGATACAAATCCAGAATTCGGTGTTTTCTTTCCATAAATCACTTTTATCCTCTAGCCGTGTGCCTTGGATGTGCAGATGGGACGGCTCCAGGAGGGTCAATATCCTAGCACAGCCCCTCCCTGCTTTGTATGTCATAGCCCCTCCTCTTCTGGGAGTGTCTAATTACAGACTGTGCTGGCCCAGCTCCTCTACCCCTCTTCTTACTTCCCTGCATACCCTTTTATGGGGGAAGAGTGAGGGAGAACACTATAGAGTGACACCCGAGTGAGTCTGCTGACATCACATCCAAGATGGCGGCACCCAGCGGCGGTCTCAGGGATTGGATGTCGCCAGCGGGGAGGATTTTATGGGGAAATAACATGAAATGTCATCTGATGGGAAGATTGATGTTGAAATGAATGTTCTGGTGACTGGGTCTCTAGGATACTCACGGCAACAGCAGAGATGAAGGCTTCGATGAGATAGTAGTCGGCTCCATCGTGACCCCCCAGATATGGCGGCACAAATGCGTTCTTCCTGGGCGGGTGTGCGATTTCTTCCCCTGTCACAAAATTGTGCACCGTGACGGGGCCCCTCCCCTTGTGGCACAGCTCACCCTATAGTAAGATTTGGAGAAGATGAGAAATGAATTCGATAATTGGACTGCGGTGAGCCAATGGATTGTCATCAGAACGTTTAATAATGCACCCCCACCCCCCATCCACCACCCCCCATCAACCACCTCCCATCCCCCATCCACCACCCCCCATCAACCACCTCCCATCCCCCATCAACCACCCCCCCATCCCCCATCAACCACCCCCCATCCCCCACCAACCACCTCCCACCCCCCATCAACCACCTCCCATCCCCCATCCACCACCCCCCATCAACCACCTCCCATCCCCCATCCAACACCCCCCATCAACCACCTCCCATCCACCATCAACCACCCCCCCCATCCCCCATCAACCACCTCCCACCCCCCATCAACCACCTCCCATCCCCCATCCACCACCCCCCATCAACCACCTCCCATCCCCCATCCAACACCCCCCATCAACCACCTCCCATCCACCATCAACCACCCCCCCATCCCCCACCAACCACCTCCCACCCCCCATCAACCACCTCCCATCCCCCATCCACCACCCCCCATCAACCACCTCCCATCGCCCACCCCCCATCAACCACTTCCCATCCCCCATCAACCACTTCCCATCCCCCATCAACCACCTCCCATCCCCCACCAACCACCTCCCACCCCCCATCAACCACCTCCCACCCCCCATCCACCACCCCCCATCAACCACCTCCCATCCCCCATCCCTCATCAACCACCTCCCATCCCCCATCCACCACCCCCCCCCATCAACCACCTCCCATCCCCCATCCCTCATCAACCACCTCCCATCCCCCATCCACCACCCCCCATCAACCACCTCCCATCCCCCATCAACCACCTCCCATCCCCCATCCCTCATCAACCACCTCCCATCCCCCATCCACCACCCCCCATCAACCACCTCCCATCCCCCACCTTCCACCCCCCCATCCGCCATCAACCACCTCCCATCCCCCATCAACCACCTCCCACCCCCCATCAATCACCTCCCATCCCCCATCAACCACCTCCCACCCCCCATCAATCACCTCCCATCCCCCATCAACCACCACCCCCCATCAATCACCTCCCATCCCCCATCCACCACCCCCCATCAATCACTTCCCATCCCCCATCAACCAACCCCCACCCTCCATCAACCACCCCCCACCAACCACCTCCCATCAACCATCCCCCATCAACCACCCCCCACCAACCACCTCCCATCCCCCATAAACCACCCCCCATCCCCCACCAACCACCCCTCACCTCCCATCCCCCACCCTCCATTAAAAAGCCCAACTCCAAATATTTCCTGTAATAGTCCCCCAGCAGGGTTTAGTATGACTGCAATACTCACCTCCTCCATGATGCTGTCCCCTGCAGTAATTCCATCCGTCCACTAGATGTCCCCTGCGCTCCTCATTGAATGACACCCAGTGTCCTCCAACCCAGAAGACTGAGGACATACAGTGAGTGCAGGGAGTCATAGCCCCGCCTCCTGAGGTGCAGTCACCATGTCATCCTGTGCTCATCCACAACACTGCAGCTCTGGGATGCTATCTGCATGGAGTTTGTATGCACGTTTCCTCCGACAACCCAAAACCATACCAGTAGGTTAGTCGGTCTGATCGCTCCTAGGCGGTGTGTGAGCGTGGTGGGGATATGACACTAATGAGGACTGTGCGGTGCAATCAGAAATCAGTAATAATGGGTTACCTCCCGAGATTACCATCAGTGCCCCGCCCTTTAACCCCTTCAGCGCCCGCCCCTTTAACCCCTTCAGCGCTCCGCCCCTTTAACCCCTTCAGCGCTCGCCCCTTTAACCCCTTCAGAGCCCCGCCCCTTTAACCCCTTCAGCGCTCCGCTCCTTTAACCCCTTCAGCGCTCTGTTCCCTTAACCCCTTCAGCGCCCCGCCCCTTTAACCCCATCAGCGTCCCGCCCCTTTAACCCCATCAGCGCTCCTCCCATTTAACCCCTTCAGTGCCCCGCCCCTTTAACCCCTTCAGCGCCCCGGCCCTTTAACCCCTTCAGCGCTCCGGCCCCTTAACCCCTTCAGCTCCCTGGCTCTTTAACCCCTTCAGTGCTCCTCCCCTTTAACCCCTTCAGTGCCCCGCCCCTTTAACCCCTTCAGTGTTTCGCCTCTTTAACCCCTTCTGTGCCTGCCCCTTTAACCCCTTCTGTGCCTGCCCCTTTAACCCCTTTAGCGCTCCGCCCCTTTAACCCCTTCAGCGCCCGCCCCTTTAACCCCTTCAGCGCCCCGCCCCTTTAACCCCTTCAGCCCTCCGGCTCTTTAACCCCTTCAGAGCCCCGCCCCTTTAACCCCTTCAGCACCCCGACCCTTTAACCCCTTCAGCACCCCGACCCTTTAACCTCTTCAGCGCCCCGACCCTTTAACCCCTTCAGTGCCCCGTCCCATTAACCCCTTCAGTGCCCCGCCCCTTTAACCCCTTCAGTGCTTTGGCCCTTTAACCCCTTCATTACCTGGCTCCCCAATCCCCCCACCCCCTCCCTGCCCAGGCCAATTTCCAGCTTTCAGCGCTCTCACACTGTGAATGACAATTGCGCGGTCATGCAACACTGCACCCAGATTACATTTAAATAATTTTGTTCACACAAATGTTGGTATTTGATCAGCGCTGGAGTTTTATTATAAAAAAAATGAAAAAAAGACTGAAAAGTTTGGAAAAAAAACAAAACGTGTTTCTTAGTGTCTGTTATAAATTTAGGCCAAATAACCCAAATCTGTGTTTATTATTTATTTTATAGGAAAGTTACACAAACTATGAATCCTGATGTACTGACGGCCCATCTCATTTCTTGAGACCCTAAAATGTCAGGACAGTACAAGTCCCCCCCAAATGTCAGGACGGCACAAATCCCCCCAAATGTCAGGACGGTACAAATCCCCCCAAATGTCAGGACGGCACAAATCCCCCCAAATGTCAGGACGGTACAAATCCCCCCAAATGTCAGGACGGCACAAATCCCCCCCAAATGTCAGGACGGTACAGATATCCCCCAAATGTCAGGACAGTACAAGTCCCCCAAATGTCAGGACAGTACAAGTCCCCCAAATGTCAGGACGGTACAAGTCCCCCCAAATGTCAGGACGGCACAAATCCCCCCCAAATGTCAGGACGGCACAAATCCCCCCAAATGTCAGGAGAGTACAAATCCCCCCCAAATGTCAGGACGGCACAAATCCCCCCCAAATGTCAGGACGGCACAAATCCCCCCAAATGTCAGGATGGCACAAATCCCCCCAAATGTCAGGACGGTACAAATCCCCCCAAATGTCCGGAGAGTACAAATCCCCCCCAAATGTCAGGACGGCACAAATCCCCCCAAATGTCAGGACGGTACAAATCCCCCCAAATGTCAGGACGGCACAAATCCCCCCCAAATGTCAGGATGGCACAAATCCCCCCCAAATGTCAGGACGGCATAAATCCCCCCCAAAATGTCAGGACGGCACAAATCCCCCCAAATGTCAGGACGGTACAAATCCCCCCAAATGTCAGGAGAGTACAAATCCCCCCCAAATGTCAGGACGGTACAAATCCCCCCAAATGTCAGGACGGCACAAATCCCCCCCAAATGTCAGGACGGCACAAATCCCCCCCAAATGTCAGGACGGCACAAATCCCCCCAAATGTCAGGACGGTACAAATCCCCCCAAATGTCCGGAGAGTACAAATCCCCCCCAAATGTCAGGACGGCACAAATCCCCCCAAATGTCAGGACGGTACAAATCCCCCCAAATGTCAGGACGGCACAAATCCCCCCCAAATGTCAGGATGGCACAAATCCCCCCCAAATGTCAGGACGGCATAAATCCCCCCCAAATGTCAGGACGGCACAAATCCCCCCAAATGTCAGGACGGTACAAATCCCCCCAAATGTCAGGAGAGTACAAATCCCCCCCAAATGTCAGGACGGCACAAATCCCCCCAAATGTCAGGACGGCACAAATCCCCCCCAAATGTCAGGATGGCACAAATCCCCCCCAAATGTCAGGACGGCATAAATCCCCCCCAAATGTCAGGACGGCACAAATCCCCCCAAATGTCAGGACGGTACAAATCCCCCCAAATGTCAGGAGAGTACAAATCCCCCCCAAATGTCAGGACGGCATAAATCCCCCCCAAATGTCAGGACGGCACAAATCCCCCCAAATGTCAGGACGGTACAAATCCCCCAAATGACCCCTTTTTGGAAAGTAGACAGTCCAGGGTATTTAGTAAGAGGCGTGGTGAGTATTTTGAATTTTTATTTTTTTCACAAATGTGTAATTTTAGTTATTTCTCGCACTTCATCGGGGTGATCGGGGACACTGGGACTGGTGCGGGGGTGATCAGGGACACTGGGACTGGTGCGGGGGTGATCGGGGACACTGGGACTGGTGCGGGGGGTGATCGGGGACACTGGGACTGGTGCGGGGGGTGATCAGGGACACTGGGACTGGTGCGGGGGTGATCGGGGACACTGGGACTGGTGCGGGGGGTGATCGGGGACACTGGGACTGGTGCTGGGGGTGATCGGGGACACTGGGACTGGTGTGGGGGGTGATCGGGGACACTGGGACTGGTGCGGAGGTGATCGGGGACACTGGGACTGGTGCGGGGGGGGGGTGATCGGGGACACTGGGACTGGGGCGGGGGTGATCGGGGACACTGGGACTGGTGCGGGGGTGATCGGGGACACTGGGACTGGTGCGGGGGGTGATCGGGGACACTGGGACTGGTGCAGGAGGTGATCGGGGACACTGGGACTGGTGCAGGAGGTGATCGGGGACACTGGGACTGGTGCGGGGGGTGATCGGGGACACTGGGACTGGTGCAGGAGGTGATCGGGGACACTGGGACTGGTGCGGGGGGTGATCGGGGACACTGGGACTGGTGCGGGGGAGGTGATCGGGGACACTGGGACTGGTGCGGGGGGTGATCGGGGACACTGGGACTGGTGCGGGGGAGGTGATCGGGGACACTGGGACTGGTGCGGGGGGTGATCGGGGACACTGGGACTGGTGCGGGGGGTGATCGGGGACACTGGGACTGGTGCGGAGGTGATCGGGGACACTGGGACTGGTGCGGGGGGGGGGGTGATCGGGGACACTGGGACTGGTGCGGGGGGTGATCGGGGACACTGGGACTAGTGCGGGGGGGGGTGATCGGGGACACTGGGACTGGTGCGGGGGGTGATCGGGGACACTGGGACTGGTGCGGGAGGTGATCGGGGACACTGGGACTGGTGCGGGGGTGATCGGGGACACTGGGACTGGTGCGGGGGGTGATCGGGGACACTGGGACTGGTGCGGGGGGTGATCGGGGACACTGGGACTGGTGCGGGGGGTGATCGGGGACACTGGGACTGGTGCGGGGGGTGATCGGGGACACTGGGACTGGTGCGGGGGGTGATCGGGGACACTGGGACTGGTGCGGGGGGTGATCGGGGACACTGGGACTGGTGCGGGGGGTGATCGGGGACACTGGGACTGGCCATGATTGAGAAGTTATAAAATATTTCCCAGAACCAGGACCTCTGGATCGGTCCATATGATCAGTTCTCATGGGAGCCACAACACCACACTGACCCCTCCACTGTCTGCATTCACAGGCACCCAATCAGAGCGCACGCTTTCTTAGCCTGCAGTTCCACATTTGGACACCGGGTGTCACTAGAGCCGCACAATGAGAAGATTGCAGACAAAGGAACAGAAACAAAAATCAAACATAAAACAGGAAATGAATATTGGGGGGACTAATGTGCTACAAATATCTGCACCCCTAAATCTGCTCCTATAAATAGTGTCCCAGCGGCAGCTCCCCTATCTCTACCCTCACAGGTCCCCTTTATAGGATTGTATGGGGCCCCAATGATTTCTAATGGTCCTAGGTAGATTATAAGGGGCCCCATGATTTCCAATGACCGAACTACTTTAGCTGTCACCTCGATTGTAAATAGCTGCGGAACCAACACGTAGCAATGGAGAAAACAAACTCAACAGCAGAAAGAGACCCCAGAGTCCCGTCCCTGGGGGGGTTCAGGAGGCCACAATGAGTCCCGTCCCTGGAGGGGTCTAGGAGGCCACAATGAGTCCCGTCCCTGGAGGGGTCAAGGAGGCCACAATGAGTCCCGTCCCTGGGGGGGGTCCAGGAGGCCACAATGAGTCCCGTCCCTGGAGGGGTCCAGGAGGCCACAATGAGTCCCGTCCCTGGGGGGGTCCAGGAGGCCACAATGAGTCCCGTCCCTGGGGGGGTCCAGGAGGCCACAATGAGTCCCGTCCCTGGGGGGGTCCAGGAGGCCACAATGAGTCCCGTCCCTGGGGGGGTCCAGGAGGCCACAATGAGTCCCGTCCCTAGAGGGGTCCAGGAGGCCACAATGAGTCCCGTCCCTGGGGGGGTCCAGGAGGCCACAATGAGTCCCGTCCCTGGGGGGGTCCAGGAGGCCACAATGAGTCCCGTCCCTGGGGGGGTCCAGGAGGCCACAATGAGTCCCGTCCCTGGGGGGGTTCAGGAGGCCACAATGAGTCCCGTCCCTGGAGGGGTCCAGGAGGCCACAATGAGTCCCGTCCCTGGGGGGGTCCAGGAGGCCACAATGAGTCCCCGTGCCGCCATTGTGCAGTAGGCAGCCCTGCTCAGATTTTGTATTGAGGAGGATTATGGAGAGTTCAATAGACGGAGCAAAAGGCATGGAACCCCCTCCAGGGGACACAGGGGACTCTATGGGGACCACACAAAGACTAAAGGGAGAATTCACACTCCATGTCCTCCAATACACTCCAACCCCCATTCACCCCCCACCTGACCCCAGTGTTTTATGTGTGGATTACAGTTCGGGGGATTATGGGGGGGGGGCAGGGATGAATTCAGGGACATTAGCATTAGAACAGTAACATTCCCCTTCATTATCTATCAATCTACTCTATAGCCTGAGGGGGGGGGGGGAGAATGTGGAGAGAAAATGAAATCAGCTCAGCAGGTCCCCCCCTTGATGAGTGAAATGCAAACATTCATGTTTCACTTTTTTTTACATTTGTCCCTTTAAATGGATTGTGCATTGAAGCATGACGTCCTACTCTGACCCTCCTCCAATCAGTGACATCCTACTCTGACCCTCCTCCAATCAGTGACATCCTACTCTGACCCTCCTCCAATCAGTGACATCCTACTCTGACCCTCCTCCAATCAATGACGTCCTACTCTGACCCTCCTCCAATCAATGACGTCCCACTCTGACCCTCCTCCAATGAGTGACGTCCCACTCTGACCCTCCTCCAATCAATGACGTCCTACTCTGACCCTCCTCCAATCAGTGACATCCTACTCTGACCCTCCTCCAATCAGTGACATCCTACTCTGACCCTCCTCCAATCAGTGACATCCTACTCTGACCCTCCTCCAATCAATGACGTCCTACTCTGACCCTCCTCCAATCAATGACGTCCCACTCTGACCCTCCTCCAATGAGTGACGTCCCACTCTGACCCTCCTCCAATGAGTGACGTCCCACTCTGACCCTCCTCCAATCAATGACGTCCTACTCTGACCCTCCTCCAATCAGTGACATCCTACTCTGACCCTCCTCCAATCAGTGACATCCTACTCTGTCCCTCCTCCAATCAATGACGTCCTACTCTGACCCTCCTCCAATCAGTGACATCCTACTCTGACCCTCCTCCAATCAGTGACGTCCTACTCTGACCCTCCTCCAATCAGTGACGTCTTACTCTGACCCTCCTCCAATCAGTGACGTCCTACTCTGACCCTCCTCCAATCAATGACATCCTACTATGACCCTCCTCCAATCAGTGGCGTCCTACTCTGACCCTCCTCCAATCAATGACATCCTACTCTGTCCCTCCTCCAATCAATGACGTCCTACTCTGACCCTCCTCCAATCAGTGACGTCCTACTCTGACCCTCCTCCAATCAGTGACGTCCTACTCTGACCCTCCTCCAATCAGTGACGTCTTACTCTGACCCTCCTCCAATCAGTGACGTCCTACTCTGACCCTCCTCCAATCAATGACATCCTACTATGACCCTCCTCCAATCAGTGGCGTCCTACTCTGACCCTCCTCCAATCAGTTACGTCCTACTCTGACCCTCCTCCAATCAATGACATCCTACTATGACCCTACTCCAATCAGTGATGTCCTATTCTGACCCTATTCCAATCAATGACGTCCTACTCTGACCCTCCTCCAATCAGTGACATCCTACTCTGACCCTCCTCCAATCAGTGATGTCCTACTCTGACCCTCCTCCAATCAGTGACGTCTTACTCTGACCCTCCTCCAATCAGTGACGTCCTACTCTGACCCTCCTCCAATCAATGACATCCTACTATGACCCTCCTCCAATCAGTGGCGTCCTACTCTGACCCTCCTCCAATCAATGACATCCTACTCTGTCCCTCCTCCAATCAATGACGTCCTACTCTGACCCTCCTCCAATCAGTGACATCCTACTCTGACCCTCCTCCAATCAGTGACGTCCTACTCTGACCCTCCTCCAATCAGTGACGTCTTACTCTGACCCTCCTCCAATCAGTGACGTCCTACTCTGACCCTCCTCCAATCAATGACATCCTACTATGACCCTCCTCCAATCAGTGGCGTCCTACTCTGACCCTCCTCCAATCAGTTACGTCCTACTCTGACCCTCCTCCAATCAATGACATCCTACTATGACCCTACTCCAATCAGTGATGTCCTATTCTGACCCTATTCCAATCAATGACGTCCTACTCTGACCCCCCTCCAATCAATGACGTCCTACTCTGACCCTCCTCTAATCAGTGATGTCCAACTCTGACCCTCCTCCAATCAGTGACATCCTACTATGACCCTCCTCCAATCAATGACGTCCTACTGTGACCCTCCTCCAATCAATGACATCCTACTATGACCCTGCTCCAATCAATGACGTCCTACTATGACCCTCCTCCAATCAATGACGTCCTACTCTGACCCTCCTCCAATCAGTGACGTCCTACTCTGACCCTCCTCCAATCAGTGACGTCTTACTATGACCCTCCTCCAATCAGTGACGTCTTACTATGACCCTCCTCCAATCAGTGACGTCTTACTATGACCCTCCTCCAATCAGTGACGTCCTACTCTGACCCTCCTCCAATCAGTGGCGTCCTACTCTGATCCTCTTCCAATCAATGACGTCCTACTCTGACCCTCCTCCAATCAGTGGCGTCCTACTCTGATCCTCCTCCAATCAATCACGTCCTACTCTGACCCTCCTCCAATCAGTGACGTCTTACTATGACCCTCCTGCAATCAGTGACGTCTTACTCTGATCCTGTCTTCTGAAATTTGAATTTCGAAAGGAATAGAATAGAAAGAATAGAAAAAAAAGAATAGATTAGAATTGAATAAAACAAAATTCAAAGAATAGGGCGGTCTTCCAAAATGTTTATTTTGAAAAGAATAGAATGGAATAAAACAGAATAGAATAGAGCACAGAACAGAAAATGAAAGAGTAGAACAGAAAAGAGTAAAACAGAATAGAATATGAAGGAAGATTAAAAAAAATAGAAAATAAAAGAATAGATTAGAAAAAATAGAATAGAACCGAATAAAACTGGAATAGTAAGTATATAGCTGTCTTCTAAAATTCTAATTTCACAAAAGAAAAAATAGAATAGATTACAATAGAGAGAATATAAGGATCTTCCTAAATCTGAATGTAGAATAGAATAGAACATAATAAAATAGAAAATAAAAGACTAGAATGGAAAAGAGTAAAACAGAATAGAATAAAAAAAGAACAGAAGATAAGAATATATTAGAATAGAATAGAATGAAAATGGAATAGAACAGAAAGAATGAAGTCGTCTTGTGAAGTTCATATTTCGAATAGAATAGTAGCAGCTGTTCTTCTCAATGAATTCGGATCGATTGGACATTCCTAATACAAATTTGAGTTGAATAATTCGATTCTATTGGAAATCTTCTAATCTGGTTGAAAACGATTCACAAAAGTCCACTAAATAAATGTTTTTGTTCTGCAGAACCGTCTCGGTCCGATCTCAGCACTGCAGAGCAGAGCAATACGGGTCAGCAATGGGCTCCATATAGACCGGATCCTACTCCACCCTCCAATCCTGGGAAATCTCGGATCCCAGGAAGACCCTCGAATGTCACCCGGATCACATGATGTCTCCGGTGGGGGATCTTCTTACCGTCCAGAAGGCAGAACCACATTGGGGGTCCCAGAACAGGATGTGACTTCATGGAAAATCCATTAATGTGTATACCCATCCCCCGCCAGACGCAGCCGACCCCCCTGACCCCAGGCTGCTGCTAATGAGCCATATGTTGGAGCGCACGGCGCTGGGGGGGGGGGGGTAATGGCGCTCAGGATAATGGCGCTCGGGATAATGGCGCTGGGATAATGGCGCTCGGGATAATGGCGCTCACTATTGTTGACTAGGGAGGATGTGGCTTTTATGACTTTATCGCTGTCCGCCTCCTATATATATATACCGTAGAACATGTGACCAGTTGTGGGCGGACACCATCTGAATGAATTCTGAGCTCTCCAGTTATTTTCCTAATAATGCCAATCAGAAGTGTGTACCGGCTCCAGGCAACAACCCCCAACCTAACCCTAACCCAACCCTAATCATGTGATTCAGGTGTTCCAATCCCCTCCATATCATGTGATTCAGGTGTTCCAATCCCCTCCATATCATGTGATTCGGATGTTCCAATCCCCTCCCAATCATGTGATTCAGGTGTTCCAATCCCCTCCATATCATGTGATTCAGGTGTTCCAATCCCCTCCATATCATGTGACTCAGGTGTTCCAATCCCCTCCCAATCATGTGATTCAGGTGTTCCAATCCCCTCCCAATCATGTGATTCAGGTGTTCCAATCCCCTCCCAATCATGTGATTCAGGTGCTCCAATCCCCTCCCAATCATGTGATTCAGGTGCTCCGATCCCCTCCATATCATGTGATTCAGGTGTTCCAATCCCCTCCATATCATGTGATTCAGGTGTTCCAATCCCCTCCATATCATGTGATTCAGGTGTTCCAATCCCCTCCATATCATGTGATTCAGGTGTTCCAATCCCCTCCATGGACACAGGTGTATACAATCAAGCCCCTAGGCATGCAGACGGTTTCTACAAACATTGGTGAAAGAATGGGTCGCTCTCAGGAGCTCAGTGACTCCAAGCGTGGTCCCGTGATAGGTGGCCACCTGGGCAATAAGTCCATCCGTGACATTTCCTGGCTACTAAATATTCCACGCTCAACTGTTAGTGGGATTATAACAAAGTGGAAGCAACTGGGAACAACAGCCACTCAGCCACCAAGTGGTAGGCCACGTCACATGACAGGGCGGGGTCAGCGCATGCTGAAGCACACAGTGCGCAGAAGTCACCAACTGTCTGCAGAGTCAATAGCTAAAGACCTCCAAACTTGGTGTGGCCTTCAGATGAGCCCAACAAC
>NW_028321091.1:0-60775 GCF_062004578.1 Staurois parvus
AGAGATTGATCTCCATGTATAATACATAAGGGGGGATATAATCTCCATGTATAATACATAAGGGGGGATATGATCTCCATGTATAATACATAAGGGGGGATATGATCTCCATGTATAATACATAAGGGGGAATATGATCTCCATGTATAATACATAAGGGGGGGATATGATCTCCATGTATAATACATAAGGGGGGGGGATATGATCTCCATGTATAATACATAAGGGGGGGGATATGATCTCCATGTATAATACATAAGGGGGGGGATATGATCTCCATGTATAATACATAAGGGGGGATATAATCTCCATGTATAATACATAAGGGGGGATATGATCTCCATGTATAATACATAAGGGGGGGATATGATCTCCATGTATAATACATAAGGGGGGGGGGATATGATCTCCATGTATAATACATAAGGGGGGGGATATGATCTCCATGTATAATACATAAGGGGGGGGATATGATCTCCATGTATAATACATAAGGGGGGATATAATCTCCATGTATAATACATAAGGGGGGATATGATCTCCATGTATAATACATAAGGGGGGATATGATCTCCATGTATAATACATAAGGGGGGGATATGATCTCCATGTATAATACATAAGGGGGGATATGATCTCCATGTATAATACATAAGGGGGATATGATCTCCATGTATAATACATAAGGGGGAATATGATCTCCATGTATAATACATAAGGGGGGGATATGATCTCCATGTATAATACATAAGGGGGGGGATATGATCTCCATGTATAATACATAAGGGGGGGGATATGATCTCCATGTATAATACATAAGGGGGGATATGATCTCCATGTATAATACATAAGGGGGGATATGATCTCCATGTATAATACATAAGGGGGGATATGATCTCCATGTATAATACATAAGGGGGGATATGATCTCCATGTATAATACATAAGGGGGATATGATCTCCATGTATAATACATAAGGGGGGGATATGATCACCATGTATAATACATAAGGGGGATATGATCTCCATGTATAATACATAAGGGGGATATGATCTCCATGTATAATACATAAGGGGGGATATGATCTCCATGTATAATACATAAGGGGGGATATGATCTCCATGTATAATACATAAGGGGGATATGATCTCCATGTATAATACATAAGGGGGGATATGATCTCCATGTATAATACATAAGGGGGGATATGATCTCCATGTATAATACATAAGGGGGATATGATCTTCATGTATAATACATAAGGGGGGATATGATCTCCATGTATAATACATAAGGGGGTATATGATCTCCATGTATAATACATAAGGGGGGATATGATCACCATGTATAATACATAAGGGGGATATGATCTCCATGTATAATACATAAGGGGGGATCTGATCTCCATGTATAATACATAAGGGGGGATATGATCTCCATGTATAATACATAAGGGGGGATATGATCTCCATGTATAATACATAAGGGGGGATATGATCTCCATGTATAATACATAAGGGGGGATATGATCACCATGTATAATACATAAGGGGGGGATATGATCTCCATGTATAATACATAAGGGGGGATATGATCTCCATGTATAATACATAAGGGGGGGATATGATCTCCATGTATAATACATAAGGGGGGGATATGATCTCCATGTATAATATATATCAGGGGTTCATATAGTGAACTCGGTGTTAAACGCACCAGAATTCCTTCTTCTTCGCCCCTGTGAGGGTGGAGCTGCATTTTCTATTTGGTTTTATTTTTGTACATTTTCTGTAGACTCAATGAACCGTCAGTTCACATCTGTGTAGGTGGTGGCACTGCGGGGGGCGTACAAATGCCTGCAGCCACACAGGCCACACAGAGGAATGCGGGACCCGCGGGCCCGCTCTAGAAATCACAACTGTACTAGGAACCTTGGTTCCCATGTGGGCTGTGATTTCCAAAGTAGTGCAGGGACGTCTTCTCTGTGTGTCCCGGGGCATGGGAGTTCATTTAAATGAATGGGCTCTGGTGTCTGCAAGAGTGCAGAGATGTGATCCGGGGCTAAAAGATGATTGGGGAGAAATAAATTGCTTCTGGACTGGACTAAAAGTAAAGGCAAATCTCTCAATTAGGACACAGATGGCATTATAGGACTTTAACTTTGGATGACCCTTTAAAGCACCTTTCCTAGATAGAGTGTCGTATTTGGTTTGTGGAAAATAGAGGACACTCTTGTTGGGTTGGGTAGAAGAATGTTCATTGATGGGTGGTAGAGTGTCCATTGAAGGGTGGTAGAGTGTCCATTAAAGGGTGGTAGAGTGTCCATTAAAGGGTGGTAGAGTGTCCATTTATGGATGGTAGAGTGTCCATTGAAGGGTGGTAGACTGTCCATTTATGGGTGATAGAGTGTCCATTGAAGGGTGGTAGAGTGTCCATTAAAGGGTGGTAGAGTGTCCATTTATGGGTGGTAGAGTGTCCATTTATGGGTGGTAGAGTGTCCATTTATGGACGGTAGAGTGTCCATTGAAGGGTGGTAGAGTGTCCATTGAACGGTGGTAGAGTGCCCATTGAAGGGTGGTAGAGTGTCCATTAAAGGGTGGTAGAGTGTCCATTAAAGGGTGATAGAGTGTCCATTGAAGGGTGGTAGAGTGTCCATTAAAGGGTGGTAGAGTGTCCATTTATGGGTGGTAGAGTGTCCATTTATGGGTGGTAGAGTGTCCATTTATGGACGGTAGAGTGTCCATTGAAGGGTGGTAGAGTGTCCATTGAACGGTGGTAGAGTGCCCATTGAAGGGTGGTAGAGTGTCCATTGATGAGAGGTAGAGTGTCCATTGAAAGGTGGTAGAGTGTCCATTGGTAGGTTGCAGTGTCCATTAAAGGATGGTAGAGTGTCAGTTGAGAGGTAGTAGAGTGTCCAATGAAGTGTGGTTCAGTTTCCATTTAAGAGTAGTAGAGTGTCCATTGAAGGGCAGATGGATCCGGCAATAACAAATCCTTCAGATCCCCATTCTACATCCAGATGAGCATGCCGAGAAAATCACTGAACATTAGCCGTGAGTCAGTGCTCTGTCCTTGTACCATGAATCCCAGTTAGGCTCATCAGAAGATGCTCGTCAGAAGGTGGTAGATATAGTACGCTGCTCTATATTTAACAGAAAGACTAGTCCAATCATTCACTACACAATGGACTCCAGTCTTATAAAAGCACTCTTTCTCCATCCATGTGTGGGAGATGATCCATCTACAGAGGTTGATGATCTCATCCTGAGCCGCCGGTACAATCTTTCCATTGATATCTGAAGGATACACCTACGTGTTCCTTCATTCCTTTATGTCCCCGGCTCTGTTCAGCCGACGGCAGCTCAGTTTAGACAGTAAACCCAATGAAGAACAGACAATACATAGACTGTCAAGGAAGAGAAAGCCAACAAACAGAGAAGTAGAGGCTGGGAAGCAGGATTTGTCCAAAAGCAAACGTTACACCAACATAGACTGCATTGTATAGCGTGTAATTGGGGGCTGGTACCCCTTTATGGGAAACTCCGCCCCCTGGGTGTGTAATATGGGTTGGGTTATATTTTTCCCATATGAGTGTTGGAGCTGGGCGGAGTAGCACAGAAGGTTGATGGGCATTAGTAGACTTTTGCGGGCTACCACGTAAGCTACATGATTTCCTAAGGATACCCCTCTAGGGTAGGCACAGAGTAGGGATGGGTGGAGAACCCACATCAGGGAGGAAGGACGGAAGAGAAGGTCGGAATTCCGTGTTGAATTGAAACAAAAATCGACAGTGATACAGTAAATTGATGTGAAGCAGAAGGCCATGTATGACCTGACTGAAGAGCACTTTGTATCATGTTCATATTTGCAGTAAAGTATTCTAAAAGGTGGGTCACATGGGCACTCAGGTATTGGGACATGGCCAGAGAGTGGGTCAGGAAAAAGTGAGGCCAGTAGAAAGTGAGTAGCCAAAGCTGGGAGAAAGTGAGGCCAGGAGAAGGTGAAAAGCCAAGGCCGGGAAAAAGAGAGGCTAGAAGGTAAGTAGCCAAAGCTGACAGAAAGTGAGGCCAAGAGAAGGTGAGTAGCCAAGGCTGGGGAAAATTGAGGCCAGGAGAAGGTGAGTAGCCAAGGCCAGTTAGAAAGTGAGGTCAGGAGAAGGTGAGTAGCCATGGCTGAGAGAAAGTGAGGTCAGGAGAAGGTAAGTAGCCATGGCTGGGAGAAAGTGAGGTCAGGAGGTGAGTAGCCAAAGCCAGGAGAAAGTGAGGCCAGGAGAAGGTGAGTAGCCAAGGCCAGTTAGAAAGTGAGGTCAGGAGAAGGTGAGTAGCCATGGCTGGGAGAAAGTGAGGTCAGGAGAAGGTGAGTAGCCATGGCTAGGAGAAAGTGAGGTCAGGAGAAGGTGAGTAGCCAAAGCCAGGCGAAAGTGAGGCCAGGAGAAGGTGAGTAGCCAAGGCTGGGTGAAAGTGAGGCCAGGAGAAGAAGAGCAGCTAAAGCCAGAGAAAGTAAGGCCAGGGCTAGAAGAAAGTGAAGCCAAGAGAAAGTGAGTAGCCAAAGCCAGGAGAAAGGGAGGCCAGGAGAAGGTCAGTAGCCAAGGCTAGAAGAAAGTGAGGCCAGGAGCAGGTGAGTAACCAAGACCAGTAGAAAGTGAGTAACCAAGATGGCGGAGTTGTCTCCAATTAAGGTGCATTGGGACCTCAGCCTAGTCAAGTTATGGGAGAAGAAGGCAAAATTTCCAACAGGAGTCACTTGACCTTTCAGCTTAGAAGGTTTAGGCCTCCTTCATACCATGACTGTCCAATGCACAGCAAGCAAATTAAAACCAGACCTGCCCTTTTTTTTTCCTAATGTGGCTCATCACATGGTTAATGCATCGTAGTAGTCTGTAGTAGTCCTAACGCAAGTCCGTTGGCACCTACTGCATTGTGCATTAGGCGTCGTTATAAACGCATGACACCTCACAGAGTGCTGTGCATTACCAAGGACTGCAGCATTGGAAAGCCTTAAGGATGAGGATAGGAGTTGGATCAAATGGTTGGACTAGGAATTTAAAATGAGATAAAAATAAATCTTCTCCAGACCTGTGCAATCAAGAAAACCAGAGGCGTGCCTACAGCGAGACAAAGTCAAGCGAACGCTTAAGATAGTATTCAGTCCAGAGTGTCCATACTGGGCAATCCATCGTCAATGCAGCTTAGTAACAATGTCCTGTAAACTGGTTGTTAGGGTGCTGGTGGTTGGACCGCACAGCCTCATTGGCTGCCAAAGCCAACCAATGACACTGTATGGCACAGCTGCCTGTATTCTAGCAACCAATGATGCATAGCTGCACAGCGTCCTTGGTTGCTAGGGTGCTGGTGGCTAGGCCACAGCATCATTGTATGCTGTGCTAGCATCCTAGCAACCAAAGTGTGGGCGGCAAAAATAGGGGTGGAATTGGGGCTGGTGGTACCCGGGAGGGATGATGGGTGCGATAATTAATCTAGACACGCTCCTGAAGATGATCATTTATTAAATAAATGCCTCAGCAGAGTTAACCCTGGTGAGAACCACTTTTAAATATAAAGTCATATCTGGCTTTTCAACCAAGAGGTGATGACCCCAAAGAGTCCATTCATCACCGAGGTGACTTTGTTACTACTCCCTTCACAGAAAAGGCTTCACACTGACTTTTCTGGAGAGCTAATCTGGATGAAGACCCTTAGGGCATTCAGAACTTCTATGGGTGTCAGATGCCTGGTCCTCCTTTGTGTTCTGTGGATTCATCCACCAGTGACAGGACACAATATGGGGGTACCAGGAACATGACACACCCACAAACGTGTCAAAACTGAAGATTCATGATCTTGGGAGACGGTCCGATTCGTAGGTCCCTTTCAACATCCTACAAAACTCTGTCAGATCTCCATGCCCAATCAGACCCACCCTTTATATCAACATGGGAAAGGGGCCTGTCACGTACCTGATAGAAGTCTGAATTGACGAGGTCGGCCTCTCTTGTATCTCCAGCCCAGGCCCCGCTGAAGGTGGAACAGATGGTGGTGAGGGACAGGAGAAACACGAGTTCCTGCGGATGTTGATTGCAGAACTTGCGGCTGAAGGTGTAACCTCTGTAAATCAAGCAGGGCATCCGTTCAGGAACAGAGGAGATGCCGCAACGGCCAGCTGAGGTTAAGGATGCTCTCCACTGGAACGGTAAGATCTGGGTACGTGGCTTGCTGGAACGTCTAATAAGCGGGAGGCCGGAACACACCATGACAACCGCAGCTGATATAATGGATAGCCAGGACAAGTACTCGGCAGGACTGTAGAGCCAAACTGGAGCCGGAAGCGTAGTCAGAGTAATAGTCAGGGTCAGCAACGAGCAGGCGATGAGGTACCGGAGACAGGATCAGAAACCGATGAGCAGAAGCATAAACAGGATCCTAGAGCAGGTCAATGGCAAGCCGGGTCAGTACCGGATACACACAGGATACAACAGAACACAGGGAACTAGCTGAAGACCAGTCAGCACTGACAGAGAGTAGGAGCCTCCTTTAATAGTTCTTGCACGCATGCGGGAGCCTACGCTCAGTTGTATTAGCAATGCTCCAGTCGCCGTGCAGGAACTCCCTTACAGGGCCTGTAGGTCACTTTTTCCAATCCCCAAAAGGAGCACTTATTGTTCTTTGCTCACAAGTCATTCCTTTGCAGTAAGTACCAAGAGACCACCTACAAGATGACCGATGTTTCCTGTGTGGCCCAAACATGGACACTATCTTGCATATTTTTTAGGAAAGCTCCTTCTGGCAGCTCGTACTCCAACTTATCCATAAATGTACGGATATCTCATTGCATGATGATCCTGCTGCAGTCCTACTCGCCGTCGCCCCTTTATCCCAGATGCAATATCATAATTCTCTTCTCAAACACCTTCTAAATGCAGCCCGGACCTGGATCCCGTGTATGTGGAAACATCAGTCCACCCCAACAGCGGCCCAATGGCTCACAAGAGTGAATGACATGAAACAAATGGAGGACCTGACCTCAAGAGTTGGTTGTGGCCAGCTCAGTGGATTGCTGTAGGAAAGTCCTGGATTCTTTCTTGGATACACAGAATATAACTGGATATAACATTTATAGGGAACGTTGATCCAGGGAATATCCGATTATTGATCCAGGGAATATCCGATTATTGATCCAGGGAATATCCGATTGCCTCTCGGGGGATCAGGAAGGAATTTTTCCCCTGCAGGAGCAAATGGAATCATGCTTTGCTGGATTTTCTGCCTTCTTCTGGATCCACTGTGGGTGGAGGATTATAACTTTTTTTTTTTAATGGTTGAACTGGATGGACTTTTGTCTTTTTTTCACCCAGACTAATTATGTAACTATAACAATGGTGGTGGAGAAAACTGCCCCCATTTACATTGATGGTCAGTAAAGCACTCCTCTTACATTGATGGTCAGTAAAGCACTCCTCTTACATTGATGGTCAGTAAAGCACTCCTCTTACATTGATGGTCAGTAAAGCACTCCTCTTACATTGATGGTCAGTAAAGCACTCCTCTTACATTGATGGTCAGTAAAGCACTCCTCTTACATTGATGGTCAGTAAAGCACTCCTCTTACATTGATGGTCAGTAAAGCACTCCTCTTACATTGATGGTCAGTAAGTGCTGCCACTTATATTGGTTGTCAGTGAAGTGACATCTTACATTGGTGTTCAATGGTAGTGCCCCTTCTTACATCGATGGTCAATGGTAGTGCCCCTTCTTACATCGATGGTCAATGGTAGTGCCCCTTCTTACATTGATGGTCAATGGTAGTGCCCCTTCTTACATCGATGGTCAATGGTAGTGCCCCTTCTTACATCGATGGTCAATGGTAGTGCCCCTTCTTACATCGATGTTCAATGTTAGTGCCCCTTCTTACATCGATGGTCAATGGTAGTGCCCCTTCTTACATTGGTGGTCAATGGTAGTGCCCCTTCTTACATTGGTGGTCAATGGTAGTGCCCCTTCTTACATTGGTGGTTAATGGTAGTGCCCCTTCTTACATCGATGGTCAATGGTAGTGCCCCTTCTTACATCGATGGTCAATGGTAGTGCCCCTTCTTACATCGATGGTCAATGGTAGTGCCCCTTCTTACATCGATGGTCAATGGTAGTGCCCCTTCTTACATCGATGGTCAATGGTAGTGCCCCTTCTTACATTGGTGGTTAATGGTAGTGCCCCTTCTTACATTGATGGTCAATGGTAGTGCCCCTTCTTACATTGATGGTCAATGGTAGTGCCCCTTCTTACATTGGTGGTTAATGGTAGTGCCCCTTCTTACATTGATGGTCAATGGTAGTGCCCCTTCTTACATTGATGGTCAATGGTAGTGCCCCTTCTTACATTGGTGGTTAATGGTAGTGCCCCTTCTTACACTGATGGTCAATGGTAGTGCCCCTTCTTACATCGATGGTCAATGGTAGTGCCCCTTCTTACATTGGTGGTTAATGGTAGTGCCCCTTCTTACACTGATGGTCAATGGTAGTGCCCCTTCTTACATCAATGGTCAATGGTAGTGCCCCTTCCTCCATTGATGGTCAATGGTAGTGCCCCTTCCTCCATTGATGGTCAATGGCAGTGTCCCTTCTTACATTGGTGGTTAATGGTAGTGCCCCTTCTTACACTGATGGTCAATGGTAGTGCCCCTTCTTACATCGATGGTCAATGGTAGTGCCCCTTCTTACATTGATGGTCAATGGTAGTGCCCCTTCTTACATCAATGGTCAATGGTAGTGCCCCTTCCTCCATTGATGGTCAATGGTAGTGCCCCTTCCTCCATTGATGGTCAATGGCAGTGCCCCTTCTTACATTGGTGGTTAATGGTAGTGCCCCTTCTTACACTGATGGTCAATGGTAGTGCCCCTTCTTACATCGATGGTCAATGGTAGTGCCCCTTCTTACATCGATGGTCAATGGTAGTGCCCCTTCTTACACTGATGGTCAATGGTAGTGCCCCTTCTTACATCAATGGTCAATGGTAGTGCCCCTTCCTCCATTGATGGTCAATGGTAGTGCCCCTTCCTCCATTGATGGTCAATGGTAGTGCCCCTTCCTCCATTGATGGTCAATGGTAGTTCCCCTTCTTACATTGGTGGTCAATGGTAGTGCCCCTTGTTACATCGATGGTCAGTAAAGCACCCTCCTTAGAGACCCTAGAGAATGAAATAGTGTCATTTCCAATGTTTTATGTTATATATTCTTTCTTGGATACACAGAATATAACTGGATATAACATTTATAGGGAACGTTGATCCCGGGAATATCCGATTTCCTCTCGGGGGGTCAGGAAGGGATATTTTCCCAGCAGTAGCAGATTGGATCGTGCTTTGTTGTTTTTTTTTCCCTTCCTCTGGATCCACTGTGGGTGGAGGATTATAACTTTTATTTTTTTAATGGTTGAACTGGATGGACTTTTGTCTTTTTTCAGCCAGACTAACTATGTAACTATGTAACCATTGTCTCTGGGACTGAAAGTCAAGGACAATGGAAAAAAATTGGAAGAGGACACTTGTTTTAGTATCAACTTCCTGAGATGGAATTTCCCTTCACTTTGAAGAGATTAGTTCTCACTTCCGGTTGTGTCTAGAAGATGGGAATGCTTGTGGTGGGTCTTTGACTCAAAAATGTTGAAGTCTGGCACAACCAGTCAACTACCATTTTCAAAAAAAGGGCCCGCAATGGCCCCCCCCCCTTTGCTTTTCTTATAGTCGATTTAAATGCAGATTTTTTTTAGTTGCGGGGAAGATGAGCCCAACAATCACATGACAGATATGACTGCCATCCATGGAAAGAACTGAAGGACATTTGAACATCTTGGCAGGTCCTAGACATTGATTGCTGCTTTATGAAAGGTTGGAATTTCCTGTGCGCCGTGGGCGTGCATCGGAACAGTCTTTGGACGCGCGTTCCGGCAGCTAATCGTCCCTATTCATCTTCCATCCTGTACATACAGTGAAGATGTCTAAATTTAGAGGGAAAAGCACGCGGAGTACTCCGGAGACACTTGGTATCCCAGATGTCCCGTGGTTCTCTCTCTTCTGTCAAGGAGATCCGGAAATCACTGAGGAGACTATTTATAACGTCGGAGAAATCATTACTTCGGGTAGATCGCTGCACTTTGCACTTTTCCCGGCTTAATAATTATTAATGGTGGCCTATTTATTATCATGCTAAAGCTTTGGCTGTCAAAAAACATTTATTTTTCCCATAAAACAGTTTTTAGCTTCTTTCATCCTTTTTTGCCTTTCGGTGCAGCTGATCTCCTGCAGCCGCTGTCAGCCATTCAGCTGGAAAGCCGCCTAAAACATACCTGGGACATGCAATAAGGCATTTATTGCGCACCCCAACTTATGTTACGCTCGGGGGGCAACACATCCACACTGCAGTACACCACATAAAACAGGTCCAATTCTCAGCCTGTGCTCGTGCACTGGCAGCCCATTCATAATAAATGGGCCCCTTAGAGTGGCTCTAAAATTAAAAACCGCCCATGAACACTTACCTGAGTCCTGTACCAATCCAGAGCTGTGCCCGCCTGCATCTCTTCTACTCCATCTTCTCACAGAAGGATTGAGCATCAGAAGGAACCATTGGCTCCTGCTGCTCTCAGTCAAATCCTGTGAGCAGGGTGGGAGGGGGCAAGCTTCGCTGTGTGTGTCTATGGGCGCACACAGCCCAGCTTAGGAGCTACACCACACTCCTGCCCCTATTGCAATTGGCCACGGACTCACACAGCCTGGGTTGTGAGTAAGCCCGCATGTCCGCCCCCATAATAATTGGCTTGCTATGGTGGTACACAGAAGAGGAGAAGCCAAGATTGCTAGCTGGTGACCCCAGAAGAGGAGAGAAGAGGTTTGGAGGCGCTCTGTGCATTCGAAAGAGCAGTTGAGTATAGAATGTTTATTATTTTCTGGCAAAAAAAATTACTTTAGAAACGCGTTAAACCTTAAATCTGCTGCTTACTTATGTAGCCCAAAACAATGAAATTAGAACGGCTTCAATGCCCCCTCCCCCCCAAACCATTATCCATCAGATCAGCATGCGATCAGACTGGTACAAGACAGGATCAGCTTGGACTGGTTGCCACCATTGACCACCCCGGGTATAACGAGGCGTAAAAGGGACTTCATTGAGCAGCCATCACCGCGTACTCCCGATTTGTCGCTTTCTTTCACTTTATCGCAGAATATATTTTAGGTTCTTTTCCTCCTTTCTGCAAACCCGGGACCTGCTTGGTTTTTTTTTTTTGTTTTTTGTTTTTTTTTACATTTTTACTAGTCCTAAGAATGAATGAGTCCCCCCCAGATGACGGCGGTGTACGGCGGGGTACATATGCGCTGTTCTGTTCTTCTCGGATTATTACTCGCCGCGGCACATTGGGTTTATATGCCATTATGGCCATTAGAAGACGGACATTTCCCACCTCTATTATGTAGTCCATTAGCGCTCTGAACTTACGACTTCCCACAAAATGCCCCGAAAGCTGTGAAGGGAACCGAGAATCAGCGCTGAAGTAGGGAGCATATGTCGTAGAGGTGCCCAGGCATCTGTCGCGGTGTGCCATGTGACGCGGGAGACGTGCGGCGCAACTACTACGTGACAGATGAAGTCCAACCAGAATCCCGAGAGGGTTTTATTTTTTATTTTTTGCAGAACAGAGAGAAATGATTATTATTGAAGCGGAGTTCCACTCATCTGTCAAAAAATAAAAGTCAGCAGCTACAAAAACTGTACAAAAACTGTAAAAACAGCCACTTACCTGTCCCTCGGTCCCGTGGTGTGTCCCCCGCAGCTCATTTCACCGGCTGTCCTGTATTCCAGGATGGCATCTTCAGTGTGGGCACCCGGCTGATTGGGGGGGGCAATACTTTTGCCAATATAGTTTATGTGCATGCAGCTAGTACAGTGCTGTGCTTCATGAATGGTCCTGTAGTCTTCTGGGACCTGTCACGTGTCCCAAAAGACTACAGGGAGGGAGGGAGGACAAGTTCGGGTACTTGTTCCCCCCCCACCCCCCAAAGGTGCCAATCGTTAATGGGGAGTGGGGGAGCAGGTGGAGCTCTCCTGACTCCTGGGCATGGACCTCCTGTCGGCCGGGGTGGAGCTCTCCTGATTCCTGGGCAGGGACCTCCTGTTGGCCGGGGTGGAGCCCTCCTGATTCCTGGGCAGGGGCCTCCTGTCTGCCGGGGTGGAGCCCTCCTGACTCCTGGGCAGGGGCCTCCTGTCTGCCGGGGTGGAGCCCTCCTGACTCCTGGGCAGGGGCCTCCTGTCTGCCGGGGTGGAGCCCTCCTGACTCCTGGGCAGGGGCCTCCTGTCTGCCGGGGTGGAGCCCTCCTGACTCCTGGGCAGGGGCCTCCTGTCTGCCGGGGTGGAGCCCTCCTGACTCCTGGGCAGGGGCCTCCTGTCTGCCGGGGTGGAGCCCTCCTGACTCCTGGGCAAGGGCCTCCTGTCTGCCGGGGTGGAGCCCTCCTGACTCCTGGGCAAGGGCCTCCTGTCTGCCGGGGTGGAGCCCTCCTGACTCCTGGGCAGGGGCCTCCTGTCTGCCGGGGTGGAGCCCTCCTGACTCCTGGGCAAGGACCTCCTGTCTGCCGGGGTGGAGCCCTCCTGACTCCTGGGCAAGGACCTCCTGTCTGCCGGGGTGGAGCCCTCCTGACTCCTGGGCAAGGACCTCCTGTCTGCCGGGGTGGAGCCCTCCTGACTCCTGGGCAAGGGCCTCCTGTCTGCCGGGGTGGAGCCCTCCTGACTCCTGGGCAGGGGCCTCCTGTCTGCCGGGGTGGAGCCCTCCTGACTCCTGGGCAGGGGCCTCCTGTCTGCCGGGGTGGAGCCCTCCTGACTCCTGGGCAAGGACCTCCTGTCTGCCGGGGTGGAGCCCTCCTGACTCCTGGGCAAGGACCTCCTGTCTGCCAGGGTGGAGCTCTCCTGACTCCTGGGCATGGTGCCAATCCTTAATGGGGAGTGGGGAAGCAGTCCTTAAAGCGGAACGTCCCCTTTTGGGTGGAAATCTGTTTTAACGTCCACTATACAGTATATATACAGAGGGTTGGACAAAAATATGGAAACACGCCATGATCTGCAGGTGTGAAAGTGACGCCATGTTTGGCAGTGAAAGAAGTGATGGAACATTTGTTGGCTTCTGCTGCGTGATGAGACACCTAGCTAACAGGCGGAAAGCCTCACTTTCCTCATTCACTGCTAGTAACCCACATGAAATATTTCAAATATTTTTTAAAAATATTCTTCCCAAATATATTGACATTGAAATGCTGCAATGTTGGCCGTATTCAATATATTTCAAAATATATTTCAATAAATATATATATATGCTGCGCGTTGAAATGCATTTTTATTACAAAATATATGAAAAGTATTTTTTAAAAATACATTTCAAATATGCTGTATGTCTTCAAAAATACATTTAATCTACGTTTTTGGAATCTATTTACAAATATATGTAAAAATTACTTTTTTATATGTTAAAAAAAATCTGAAGAATATATTTTTAAAAACATTTTTCATATATTTTGTAATATATAAAAAACACATTTCAGCATGCAGTGTGTGTATATATTGTGGGAACTAGCATAAAGGGTGGAGCTTTTACAGCACACAGCCACTCCCTTTATTTTTTAAGGACCTTTTAGCCCAATTTTATTTAAAGGAAGGTTCCATACCATAGGTTTCCCACGCAGGGGTATCCACCATCATTCCAAATGAAACAAATATTCAGCCTCCTGGCTCTCTCAGGTATACAGCCCCTTGATGCTCTGGCTCCCACCTCTCCTAGGTGGAGCCCTCCTGACTCCTGGGCAAGGACCTCCTGTCTGCCGGGGTGGAGCCCTCCTGACTCCTGGGCAAGGGCCTCCTGTCTGCCGGGGTGGAGCTCTCCTGACTCCTGGGCAAGGGCCTCCTGTCTGCCGGGGTGGAGCCCTCCTGACTCCTGGGCAAGGGCCTCCTGTCTGCCGGGGTGGAGCCCTCCTGACTCCTGGGCAAGGGCCTCCTGTCTGCCGGGGTGGAGCTCTCCTGACTCCTGGGCAAGGGCCTCCTGTCGGCCGGGGTGGAGCCCTCCTGACTCCTGGGCAAGGGCCTCCTGTCCGCCGGGGTGGAGCCCTCCTGACTCCTGGGCAAGGGCCTCCTGTCTGCCGGGGTGGAGCCCTCCTGACTCCTGGGCAAGGGCCTCCTGTCTGCCGGGGTGGAGCCCTCCTGACTCCTGGGCAAGGACCTTCTGTCTGCCGGGGTGGAGCCCTCCTGACTCCTGGGCAAGGACCTCCTGTCGGCCGGGGTGGAGCCCTCCTGACTCCTGGGCAAGGACCTCCTGTCTGCCGGGGTGGAGCCCTCCTCACTCCTGGGCAAGGACCTTCTGTCTGCCGGGGTGGAGCTCTCCTGACTCCTGGGCAAGGACCTCCTGTCTGCCGGGGTGGAGCCCTCCTGACTCCTGGGCAAGGGCCTCCTGTCTGCCGGGGTGGAGCCCTCCTGACTCCTGGGCAAGGGCCTCCTGTCTGCCGGGGTGGAGCCCTCCTGACTCCTGGGCAAGGACCTTCTGTCTGCCGGGGTGGAGCCCTCCTGACTCCTGGGCAAGGACCTCCTGTCGGCCGGGGTGGAGCCCTCCTGACTCCTGGGCAAGGACCTCCTGTCTGCCGGGGTGGAGCCCTCCTCACTCCTGGGCAAGGACCTTCTGTCTGCCGGGGTGGAGCTCTCCTGACTCCTGGGCAAGGACCTCCTGTCTGCCGGGGTGGAGCCCTCCTGACTCCTGGGCAAGGGCCTCCTGTCTGCCGGGGTGGAGCCCTCCTGACTCCTGGGCAAGGGCCTCCTGTCTGCCGGGGTGGAGCCCTCCTGACTCCTGGGCAAGGACCTTCTGTCTGCCGGGGTGGAGCCCTCCTGACTCCTGGGCAAGGACCTCCTGTCGGCCAGGGTGGAGCCCAGAATCCTAGTCAGGTTATTATGTGAAGCCCTGCACACACCTGTACCATTAGTGTGCTGGGGGTTCAGAAAACATGGACTCAGGATTGGAGATTCCATCCTCTCAGATCACTTTGATATCTCCAGGCTCCAGATCCCAAAACAGACTTTATGAAGAAATGAGGGAAGTGAAGAGCCAGTCTCCTCCTGCATTACGTAAACCCTCTGGAGCCCCTCAGCCTGTATAGTTGGGGATCCCGGGGTAGAACCTTCTCACAGTGACAGTTCCCACAACTGCCACTATATACTGTATATATATATATTTATTTATTTTATGTTTGGGGTTTTTTGGTGTTTATTATTCGCTGAGTAAAGTTGCAACACCCGCCATTGTATTCCCCGGGGCCTCTGCGTTACAAAGTATCTATATATATATAATGTTTGGGGGTCCTACGCCCCCCACCCTTGTACCTCCCGGCAGGGACTCAGGACACGGATCCGATCATTTCTCATGACATCATATTAGTAAATGTATCTTTTGGCTGCTCTCAGCCATCTCATCCCTATCCGCCCTACTCACCAACCCTCATCCCTATCCGCGCTCTCAGCCATCTCATCCCTATCCGCCCTACTCACCAACCCTCATCCCTATCCGCCCTACTCACCAACCCTCATCCCTATCCCCGCTCTCAGCCATCTCATCCCTATCCGCCCTACTCACCATCTCATCCCTATCCGCCCTACTCACCATCTCATCCCTATCCGCCCTACTCACCAACCCTCATCCCTATCCCCGCTCTCAGCCATCTCATCCCTATCCGCCCTACTCACCAACCCTCATCCCTGTCCGCGCTCTCAGCCATCTCATCCCTATCCGCGCTCTCAGCCATCTCATCCCTATCCGCCCTACTCACCAACCCTCATCCCTGTCCGCGCTCTCAGCCATCTCATCCCTATCCGCGCTCTCAGCCATCTCATCCCTATCCGCCCTACTCACCAACCCTCATCCCTATCCGCCCTACTCACCAACCCTCATCCCTATCCGCACTCTCAGCCATCTCATCCCTATCCCCACTCTCAGCCATCTCATCCCTATCCGCCCTACTCACCATCTCATCCCTATCCGCCCTACTCACCAACCCTCATCCCTATCCCCGCTCTCAGCCATCTCATCCCTATCCGCCCTACTCACCAACCCTCATCCCTGTCCGCGCTCTCAGCTATCTCATCCCTATCCGCCCTACTCACCAACCCTCATCCCTATCCCCGCTCTCAGCCATCTCATCCCTATCCGCCCTACTCACCAACCCTCATCCCTGTCCGCGCTCTCAGCCATCTCATCCCTATCCGCCCTACTCACCAACTCTCATCCCTGTCCGCGCTCTCAGCCATCTCATCCCTATCCGCGCTCTCAGCCATCTAAGTGGTGGCAATTTCACCTAAGAGTGGAGGAAATTCATTCAGGGCGGAGCCCCGTCCACCGCAGTCATTCCTGTGAGGGCGATGATTCTGAACTGCTGAGATGATTGCAGGTCTGGGATGTATCCGGGAGCCCAACCTGACCAATGAGAGTGTTAGATCACTGAGCTGGGGAAGTCTCAGGATGTTCAATGGTGGCGACATCTTCACATTCCATGGAGAGCTTCTGTCCAAAATCAGAGCCATGGGAGCAGAAAGCGGATATAGTGAATGCGGGGTCCGGGGAGAGCGGATATAGGGAATGCGGGGTCCGGGGAGAGCGGATATAGTGAATGCGGGGTCCGAGGAGAGCGGATATAGGGAATGCGGGGTCCGGGGAGAGCGGATATAGTGAATCCGGGGTCCGGGGAGAGCGGATATAGTGAATGCGGGGTCCGGGGAGAGAGGATATAGTGAATGCGGGGTCCGGGGAGAGCGGATATAGTGAATGCGGGGTCCGGGGAGAGCGGATATAGTGAATGCGGGGTCCGGGGAGAGCGGATGTAGTGAATGCGGGGTCCGGGGAGAGCGGATATAGTGAATGCGGGGTCCGGGGAGAGCGGATATAGTGAATGCGGGGTCCGGGGAGAGCGGATATAGTGAATGCGGGGTCCGGGGAGAGCGGATATAGTGAATGCGGGGTCCGGGGAGAGCGGATATAGTGAATGCGGGGTCCGGGGAGAGCGGATGTAGTGAATGCGGGGTCCGGGGAGAGCGGATATAGTGAATGCGGGGTCCGGGGAGAGCGGATATAGTGAATGCGGGGTCCGGGGAGAGCGGATATAGTGAATGCGGGGTCCGGGGAGAGCGGATATAGTGAATGCGGGGTCCGGGGAGAGCGGATGTAGTGAATGCGGGGTCCGGGGAGAGCGGATGTAGTGAATGCGGGGTCCGGGGAGAGCGGATATAGTGAATGCGGGGTCCGGGGAGAGCGGATATAGTGAATGCGGGGTCCGGGGAGAGGGGATATGAGGGGATATAGTGAATGCGGGGTCTGGGGAGACCAGATATAGTGAATGTGGGGTCCCGGGGGGCGGATATAGTGAATGTGGGGTCCGGGGAGAGCGGATATAGTGAATGTGGGGTCCGGGGAGAGGGGATATGAGGGGATATAGTGAATGCGGGGTCCCGGGGGCGGATATAGTGAATGTGGGGTCCGGGGAGAGCGGATATAGTGAATGCGGGGTCCGGGGAGAGCGGATATAGTGAATGCGGGGTCCGGGGAGAGCGGATATAGTGAATGCGGGGTCCGGGGAGAGCGGATATAGTGAATGCGGGGTCCGGGGAGAGCGGATATAGTGAATGCGGGGTCCGGGGAGAGGGGATATGAGGGGATATAGTGAATGCGGGGTCCCGGGGGGCGGATATAGTGAATGTGGGGTCCGGGGAGAGCGGATATAGTGAATGCGGGGTCCGGGGAGAGGGGATATAGTGAATGCGGGGTCCGGGGAGAGCGGATATAGTGAATGCGGGGTCCGGGGAGAGCGGATATAGTGAATGCGGGGTCCGGGGAGAGGGGATATGAGGGGATATAGTGAATGCGGTGTCCCGGGGGGCGGATATAGTGAATGCGGGGTCCGGGGAGAGGGGATATGAGGGGATATAGTGAATGCGGTGTCCCGGGGGGCGGATATAGTGAATGTGGGGTCCGGGGAGGTGGTCGGGGTATTCGTAGTTCCGGAACGTCCAATTAACGTGAATGACGACGCGACTCTACGGGGCGGATTTCCTAAAATCGGGGAGTGCGATGTCTGGAGCAGCTGTGTTGGGAGCCAATCAGATTCCAGCTTCAGCTTCTACAACATACAGAATATTTGAAATGTATTTTGTAATATAAACGCATCTCAACGCAGTATATATATATATTTATTTATTGGAATGTAGTGAATACGGCCAGAATTGTAGCATTTCATGACAATATATTTGGGAATATCTCCCATGTGGGCGGAGACGAGGATTGCGATGATTCCAGACGCCGGCTGCTCAGGTGATAAAACACTGAGAACAGGTTCAGAGGGCGGTATTAATTAGGGTAAATGTGACTTCCTGCCCCCCCCTTCAGTCTCAGTCAGCATGTCAAACATCCCGTCCTCCCGGTGCGCTGTCCTTCCCTGCTCCATGCAGGAAGTGGCCCCCCATATAAGGACTTCCTTCCTGCTCGACGTAACGGCACGTCCCTCCCCCCCCCCCTCGCTGAGCCTTTTATGTCCTCTGCGCTGAGAGGGGATCAAGCTGTGAATGTCCCTTTTTATTCCCGATGACAGTCTGTCCGCCCTCGCAGCAAGATGTCACCGGCACATCATCTGTCCAATTACCCCCCCCCCCCCCCCCCGGACGCCTTTTTTGTGAACGGAAACCAGGATTTCTGCTCCTGACCTGCATATCGCTGTTTACATAACAAACCATTGGAGAGGGCGATGCGGGGTGACGTGGGGCAATGCAGGGTGACGTGGGGCAATGCAGGGTGACGTAGTGCAATGCGGGGTGACGTGGGGCAATGTGGGGCGATGCAGGGTGACATAGGGCGATACAGGGTGATGTGGGGCAATGCAGGGTGACGGGAGATGCGGGGTGACGTGGGGTGATGCGGGGTGACGTAGTGCAATGCGGGGCGACGTGGGGCAATGCGGGGTGACGTGGGGCGATACGGGGTGACGTAGTGCAATGCGGGGTGACGTGGGGAGATGCGGGGTGACGTAGTGCAATGCGGGGCGATGTGGGGCAATGCGGGGTGATGTGGGGCGATAAGGGGTGACGTGGGGCGATAAGGGGTGATGCGGGGTGACGTAGTGCAATGCGGGGCGATGTGGGGCGATGCGGGGTGACGTGGGGCAATGCAGGGTGACGTGGGGAGATGCGGGGTGACGTAGTGCAATGCAGGGTGATGTGGGGCAATGCGGGGTGATGTGGGGCGATAAGGGGTGATGCGGGGTGACGTAGTGCAATGCGGGGCGATGCGGGGTGACGTGGGGCAATGCAGGGTGACGTGGGGAGATGTGGGGTGACGTAGTGCAATGCGGGGTGACGTGGGGCAATGTGGGGCGATGCAGGGTGACATAGGGCGATACAGGGTGACGTGGGGCAATGCAGGGTGACGGGAGATGCGGGGTGACGTGGGGTGATGCGGGGTGACGTAGTGCAATGCGGGGCGACGTGGGGCAATGCGGGGTGACGTGGGGCAATGCGGGGTGACGGGCGATACGGGGTGACGTAGTGCAATGCGGGGCGATGCGGGGTGACGTGGGGAGATGCGGGGTGACGTAGTGCAATGCGGGGCGATGTGGGGCAATGCGGGGTGACGTGGGGCGATAAGGGGTGATGCGAGGTGACGTAGTGCAATGCGGGGCGATGTGGGGCGATGCGGGGTGACGTGGGGCAATGCAGGGTGACGTGGGGAGATGCGGGGTGACGTAGTGCAATGCAGGGTGATGTGGGGCAATGCGGGGTGATGTGGGGCGATAAGGGGTGATGCGGGGTGACGTAGTGCAATGCGTGGCGATGTGGGGCGATGCGGGGTGACGTGGGGCGCATTATGGCGGCACTGGGCTGTGTCTACGACATTATCCATCGCTGGGCGTCTTTCAGTGTCCTCTGACAGCAGACCCGGGAACACGGGGGGGGGACAATATAGGCACAGTGGTGGGCACCTGGCTCAAGGTGCGTCTGTACTGAGCGCGCTCTGCGGTGTGTGTGGGAGGGGTCATGTGATCGCAGGTCGTGGCAGCAATGTGCTGGGGACGCTTTCATCAACGCAGAGTTACTGCGGGTCACGTGACCTAAAATGCTGCGTGATACATTGGGGGGCAGTTCATGGAGAAAACAGGCGGCAGTTATTGGTGCGGAACTCCCCCCATAGACAGCAACGTAACCCCAACACTAACACCAACCTCATCCCAATGTTCACCCTAAACTCAACACTAATCCTCCCTGTAACCCCGACACTGACCCTGCCTGTGACCCCGACACTGACCCCCCCTGTGACCCCGACACTGACCCCCCCTGTGACCCCAACACTGACCCCCCCTGTAACCCTACACTGACCCTCCCTGTGACCCCGACACCGACCCTCCCTGTGACCCCGACACCGACCCTGCCTGTAACCCCAACACTAACCCTTCCTGTAACCCCAACATTGACCCTCCTTGTAACCCCAACACTGACCTGCCTGTAACCCCAACACTGTCCCTCCCTGTAACCTCAACACTGACCATCCCTGTAACCCCAACACTGACCCTCCCTGTAACCCCAACACTGACCCTCCCTGTAACCCCAACACTAACCCTCCCTGTAACCCCAACACTAACCCTCCCTGTAACCCCAACACTGACCCTCCCTGTAACCCCAACACTGACCCTCCCTGTAACCCCAACACTGACCCTCCCTGTAACCCCAACACTAACCCTCCCTGTAACCCCAACACTGACCCTCCCTGTAATCCCAACACTGACCCTCCCTGTAATCCCAACACCGACCCTCCCTGTAACCCCAACACTAACCCTCCCTGTAACCCCAACACTAATCCTCCCTGTAACCCCAACACTAACCCTCCCTCTAACCCGACACTGACCTTCCCTGTAACCCCAACACTAACCTTCCCTGTAACCCCAACACTAACCTTCCCTGTAACCTCAACACTAACCCTCCCTGTAACTCCAACACTAACCTTCCCTGTAACCTCAACACTAACCTTCCCTGTAACCCCAACACTAACTCTCCCTGTAACCCCAACACTAACCTTCCCTGTAACCCCAACACCGACCCTCCCTGTAACCCCAACACTAACTCTCCCTGTAACCCCAACACTAACCTTCCCTGTAACCCCAACACTGACCCTCCCTGTAACCCCAACACTAACCCTCCCTGTAACCCCAACACTAACTCTCCCTGTAACCCCAACACTAACCTTCCCTGTAACCCCAACACCGACCCTCCCTGTAACCCCAACACTAACCCTCCCTGTAACCCCAACACTAACCTTCCCTGTAACCCCAACACTGACCCTCCCTGTAACCCCAACACTAACTCTCCCTGTAACCCCAACACTGACCCTCCCTGTAACCCCAACACTGACCCTCCCTGTATCCCCAATCCCAGCAATGTATTTACCACCCCCCTTGCTCCACAGGAGGCTTTACCCCCTTCATGACCAAGCCAGGCTATTTAGCACTGCGCTACTTTAAAGGACAATTGCGCGGTCATGCAACGTTGCACCCAAATTCAATTTATATCATTATTTTCACACAAACAGAGCTTTGTCTTGGTGGTATTTAACCACTTCTGTGATATACATGTAAAAAAGACCAAAAATTTTGAAAAATAATATTTTTTGGTTTTTGCTATAAAAGAATAAAAAAGATCAAATTCATCAAATTAGGCCGAAATGTATTCTGCTCCATGTTTTTGGTCCAAAAAAATCCCAATAAGTGTATTTTGAGTGCTTTGTGTGACAGTTATATTGTCTGTGAACTATGATGTGTATATATATATATACTGGGATTTATATTTATTTATGTATGTATACTAGTAATGGCGGTGATCAGTGACTTATAGTGGGACTGTGATAGTGCGGCGGGCAATCTGACACTAAGGCTCCATTCACACTTGAGCGAATTTGACCCTTTTTTGTGCTTTTTTTTCACAGTTTTTGTGTGTTTTCATACTGAGTTTTATTAGGCATTTTGAGCTTTGAAGCTTTTTTTTATTAGCAAATAGAAAAAAATATAATCTGTCCCACCATTTGTTGCTAGGTTTTTCAGCTTCTTTAGATTTTCCATCAGCTTTTATTTCTTTTTTTTTTATTATTATTACCGTATTTTTCGCTCCATAAGACGCACCTAGGTTTTAGAGGTGAAAAACAAGAAAAAAAAATATTCTGAACCAATGGACTGCAGACAGTACAGGAGATGACCAGAGACTGCGGACATAGTACAGGGGATGACCAGAGACTGCAGACACAGTACAGGAGATGACCAGAGACTGCGGACACAGTACAGGAGATGACCAGAGACTGCGGACACAGTACAGGAGATGACCAGAGACTGCGGACACAGTACAGGAGATGATCAGAGACTGCGGACACAGTACAGGAGATGACCAGAGACTGCGGACATAGTACAGGAGATGACCAGAGACTGCGGACATAGTACAGGAGATGACCAGAGACTGCGGACACAGTACAGGGGATGACCAGAGACTGCGGACACAGTACAGGAGATGACCAGAGACTGCGGACACAGTACAGGAGATGACCAGAGACTGCGGACACAGTACAGGAGATGACCAGAGACTGCGGACACAGTACAGGAGATGACCAGAGACTGCGGACACAGTACAGGAGATGACCAGAGACTGCGGACACAGTACAGGAGATGACCAGAGACTGCGGACACAGTACAGGAGATGACCAGAGACTGCGGACATAGTACAGGAGATGACCAGAGACTGCGGACAGTACAGGGGATGACCAGAGACTGCAGACACAGTACAGGAGATGACCAGAGACTGCGGACACAGTACAGGAGATGACCAGAGACTGCGGACATAGTACAGGAGATGACCAGAGACTGCGGACATAGTACAGGAGATGACCAGAGACTGCGGACACAGTACAGGGGATGACCAGAGACTGCGGACACAGTACAGGGGTGACCAGAGACTGCGGACATAGTACAGGAGATGACCAGAGACTGCGGACATAGTACAGGAGATGACCAGAGACTGCGGACACAGTACAGGAGATGACCAGAGACTGCGGACACAGTACAGGAGATGACCAGAGACTGCGGACACAGTACAGGAGATGATCAGAGACTGCGGACACAGTACAGGAGATGACCAGAGACTGCGGACATAGTACAGGAGATGACCAGAGACTGCGGACATAGTACAGGAGATGACCAGAGACTGCGGACACGGTACAGGAGATGACCAGAGACTGCGGACGTAGTACAGGAGATGACCAGAGACTGCAGACAGTGCAGGGAATGACCAGAGACTGCGGACACAGTACAGGAGATGACCAGAGACTGCGGACAGTACAGGGGATGACCAGAGACTGCGGACACAGTACAGGAGATGACCAGAGACTGCGGACAGTACAGGAGATGACCAGAGACTGCGGACACAGTACAGGAGATGACCAGAGACTGCGGACAGTACAGGAGATGACCAGAGACTGCGGACACAGTACAGGAGATGACCAGAGACTGCGGACATAGTACAGGAGATGACCGGAGACTGCGGACACAGTACAGGAGATGACCAGAGACTGCGGACACAGTACAGGAGATGACCGGAGACTGCGGACACAGTACAGGAGATGACCAGAGACTGCAGACACAGTACAGGAGATGACCAGAGACTGCGGACACAGTACAGGAGATGACCAGAGACTGCGGACACGGTACAGGAGATGACCAGAGACTGCGGACACAGTACAGGAGATGACCAGAGACTGCGGACACGGTACAGGAGAGGGAGGGGGAGCCGGTACCTGAATTTGACAGGTACCCGCTCCCACTTCCGCGGAGTTGCCTTCCCTCTTCTTCCCGGGCCGGCTTCTGTGACAGCCGGGTGCCCACTGCGCATGCGCGAGAAGCGTTGCGCTTTGTGAATGGCCCGGCGCCTTCTGGGACCTGTCATGTGTCCCAGAAGACACCGGATCATTCACAAAGCGCAGCGCATGCGCAGTGGGCACCCGGCTGTCACAGAAGCCGGCCCGGGAAGACTGTGCAGCGCTGGAGCGAGGAACAGGTAAGGCCCTGCAGGAGACAACAGCTGAGCGGCCGGCCCGGTATTCTGACATGGTGGCCGCAAAGATACCGGACCGGCCGCTTTATATTCGCTCCATAAGACGCACTGACATTTCCCCCCCTTTTTTTGGGGGGAAAAAAGTGCGTCTTATGGAGCGAAAAATACGGTAATTTATTCTTTTTTTGTTGTTGTTAGTAAGGGGTTAGATTTAAGGTTTGGTTAGGGGTAATATTATATTTATTGTCCTCTTATTATTTATTTATTGTTAATGTGATCATATTAATAATACTGCTAATAATAAATTAATGAATAAATAAATAAAAATAATCATAAATATTTAAACAATACAATAAATGAATAATACGTATTTACAAATAAATAGGTAAATAAATAATTAACTCCTAACCTTAACCCCCCAACTCTAAACAAAGATTAAATAAATTATTATTATTAGTAATACATAGACACCATCAACACAAAATAAATACATTATCAGCAATTATGATGATAATATTTATTATTATTATTATTATTATTTTATTTATTTTGGTTCAGGTTTGGTTCTTCATTATTTTTTTAATTATTATTAGACATTTTTGCACTGAAGTCAATGGATGCAATTTTGCATTGAAGTCAATGGGAGGCTTTTTTTTTTTTTTATTGAAGTCAATGGGAGGCATTTTTGCACTGTACTCAATAGGACATGATTTTGCATTGAAGTCAATGGGAAGCTTTTTGCATTGAACCACTGGGAGGCGTTTTTGCACTGAAGTCAGTGGGAGGTGATTTTGCTTTGAAGTCAATGGGAGGCTTTTTTTTTATTGAAGTCAATGGGAGGCATTTTTGCACTGTACTCAATAGGACATGATTTTGCATTGAAGTCAATGGGAGGCTTTTTGCATTGAATCACTGGGAGATGTTTTTGCACTGAAGTCAATGGGACACGATTTTGCATTGAAAACAATAAAAGGCAATTTTGCATTGAAGTCAGTGGGAGGCAGTGTGTGAACTTGCCAGGACGCAATTTCTAGTCCCATATACAAGGGGTCTTCAAAAAGTTTCTGCACATTTTCTTACTAAATAAAGTGCGGAAACTTTTTGAAAAACCCTCGTAAAATAATTTGAAATAATGAAAGCACCCCTCACCCCGGGACACACCCTCACCCTCACCCCGGGACACACCCCTCACCCTCACCTCGGGACACACCCCATATAAAAATCGCAGTGCAGGGTGACCACGTGACTGCGACATGCGTGGTATTATCATGACCCTGACAGTGAGATCCGTCCTTCTGGGGGCAGAGTTCACACTTATCTGGAAAGGCCTGTAAAGCGCCCCCTATGGAGGACTTCCGGTACTGACATTTTTTTTAAATTGACATGTTTGGCGTCTATTTACTCGACACTTTCCCGTCTTTTATATTTTACCAAAAAATCAGGTATAATAATGTGTTTGTTTGCACTAAAATTTTATAATTTTTTTCCTGAAAATCTGCATTTGAAAAGTAATTGCGCAAATATCCCGCGTCATAAAAAAAAAAGCGAAATTGCATCTGCCACCATTTTTTTCTCCGGGACTTGTTCTGCTTTCAATAATATATATATTTTACAGATTTTATGTGGCAGAAAGAAGACCTTGCTCTGGTAGGCGAGTGGTTAATGCCGCGATGCCGCGCCGCTGTGGATGGGGCCCTACAGGCCGCTGCGCCCACTTCACCGCTAAAAGAAATAAAGCAATTCAAACACAAAGAGATGAATGTGACTGCCGGCGCGGCGTTCACCGCTAATCATCTGTTCAAGGAACGCCGTCAGTCAAGGCCGCGCCGGCCACAAAAAAAAACAACGTTTGAGAGATAATTTGCAATTGTAATGAAATCACAGCTCAGCGGGAAGAGATTGGCGGTCGGACGCTCGCCGCTCCTCGTACAATGGGAACAGATGTGAGGCGCGGATCCTCGGCTCTCTCTGTGAAGGAACGAGAACGCCGGGTAATCCCGACACACACCTTCCTATCGCTCATCTACAGACCGCGCTTCATTGGCATCCCACTCATGAACAGAGAATCACACAATCCCCCTCACATACCATGTGGAGCCTGCTGGGGCTCAGAGCCAGGCCTGGGAAAACGCATGACTCACGCGGAAAATTAGTCAGTGAGTGGGCGGCGAATGGCGGTGACTAAATAAGGCCAAAACCTGCCGGAGTGGAAGGTTTGGGGCTGAGAGAGAAGGAATACATCGAGGAAAAGATTGCAGGGGAGGGGGGGCTGGGGAAACAACATTCCCTACAAGATGGCTCCATTCTGGGGTATAAGGAGTGCAGGAGAATGTTCTGCGCTTCATGTGGAGGGGATTTAGTTATGTGATTGTACAATGGAGTGCGGTGGATGGAAAGTCCGGGGCAGAAATCCACCTCTCGGCCCACAAAATGTTCCCTTCATATTACAAGGAGGAGAATTTACCCAACGCAGCTTGTGTTCTGCTGATTCCCTGCCAGGCCGTCTCCTCTCCTCGTCTCTCTTCTCCTCTCCCCCATTACTTTCCTCCCCACAACTCTCATCTCTGACATTACATTACTCCAGGCTGTCATTCTCCTCTCCTTTCTTCTCCTCTCCTCTTCTTTCCTCTCCTTTCCTCCTCTCCCTTCTTTTCTTCTTCTCCTCTCCTCCTCTTTTTTTTCTATTCTTTTCCTCTCCTCTTTGATTTTCCTCTTTTCTGCTGATTCCCCTGACTCCTCTCTTCTTCTCTCCTCTCCTTCCCTTCTTTTTCCTCTCTCTTTCCCTCTCCTCTCATCTCCTTTCCTTTCTTCTCCTCTCCTCTCCACTCCTCTCCTATTCTCTCTTCTCCTTACCTCCATTACTTTCCTCCCCACAACTCTCATCTCTGACATTACATTACTCCAGGCTGTCATTCTCCTCTTTCCTCTCCTTTCTTCTCCTCTCCTCTCTTTTCTCCTCTTCTTCTCCTCTCCTCTTCCATCCTCTCCTCCCCTCCCCTCCTTTCATTTCTTCTCCTCTCCTCTTCTTTCCTTTCCTCTCCTCTCCTCTCTTTTCACCTCTCTACTCTCCTCTTCTTCTCCTCTCCTCTCCTCCCCTCCTTTAATTTCTTCTTCTCTCCCCTTCTTTCCTCTCCTTTCTCCTCTCCTCTCTCTTTCCCTCTCCTCTTCTTCCTTCTTCTCCTCTCCTCTTCCATCCTCTCCTCCCCTCCTTTAATTTCTTCTTCTCTCCACTTCTTTCCTCTCCTCCCCTTATCTTTCCTCTCCTTTCTCCTCTCCTCTCTCTTTCCCTCTCCTCTTCTTCCTTCTTTTCCTCTCCTCTTCTCCTTTCTTCTCCTCTCCTCTTCCATCCTCCCCTCTCCTGTTCAATTTCCTCTCTTCTCTTCGCCTTTTCTTTTTTTTCTATTCTTTTCCTCTCCTCTTTGATTTTCCTCTTTTCTTCCCCCATCCTCTCCTCTTTTCCTCTCATTTCCTTTCTTCTCCTCTCCTCTCTTCTCCCCTCTCCTCCCCTCTTCTCTTCCATCCTCCCCTCTTCTCCTTTCCTTTCCTTTGTTTCTCCTCTCCTCTTTTCTTCTTTTCTCCTTTCCTTTGTTTCTCCTCTCCTCTCTTCTTCTTTTCTCCTTTCTTCTTCTCCTCTCCTTCCCTTTCCTCTCCTTTCTTCTCCTCTTCTATCTTCTCTCCTCTCTCCCTCTTCCCTCCTCCCACCTTCATGATTCTCACAAATTAAAATTTCAATAAGCTTTACTGGGAAGACCTGATATGTCTGCAATCACAAGGCAATGGGGGCAATATTATTATAGATTGGGGGGTGGTGGTTATGGTATTGGTGATGGTGGTGGTGATGGTAGTTGTGGCGGGGGGGGGGGGGGGGTATGGAATTATTCCCAGGAAATTATTAGAAGCAGAAAATAATATAAAGGGAGTTGGAGGTGAGCCTTGGAGGATGAGGAGTATATAGGAGGATGGGGAGTGTATAGGAGGATGGGGAGTGTATAGGAGGATGGGGAGTGTATAGGAGGATGGGGGGTGTATAGGAGGATGGGGAGTGTATAGGAGGATGGGGAGTATATAGGAGGATGGGGAGTGTATAGGAGGATGGGGAGTATATAGGAGGATGGGGAGTGTATAGGAGGTTGGGGAGTGTATAGGAGGATGAGGAGTATATAGGAGGATGGGGAGTGTATAGGAGGTTGGGGAGTGTATAGGAGGATGGGGAGTCTATAGGAGGTTGGGGAGTCTATAGGAGGATGGGGAGTGTATAGGAGGATGGGGAGTGTATAGGAGGATGGGGAGTATATAGGAGGATGGGGAGTGTATAGGAGGTTGGGGAGTGTATAGGAGGATGGGGAGTCTATAGGAGGTTGGGGAGTCTATAGGAGGATGGGGAGTCTATAGGAGGTTGGGGAGTCTATAGGAGGATGGAGAGTGTATAGGAGGATGGGGAGTCTATAGGAGGTTGGGGAGTATATAGGAGGTTGGGGAGTCTATAGGAGGTTGGGGAGTCTATAGGAGGATGGGGAGTCTATAGGAGGTTGGGGAGTCTATAGGAGGATGGAGAGTGTATAGGAGGTTGGGGAGTGTATAGGAGGATGGGGAGTATATAGGAGGATGGGGAGTATATAGGAGGATGAGGAGTCTATAGGAGGTTGGGGAGTGTATAGGAGGTTGGGGAGTATATAGGAGGATGGGGAGTATATAGGAGGATGAGGAGTCTATAGGAGGTTGGGGAGTGTATAGGAGGATGGGGAGTATATAGGAGGATGGGGAGTATATAGGAGGATGAGGAGTGTATAGGAGGATGGGGAGTGTATAGGAGGTTGGGGAGTGTATAGGAGGATGGGGAGTCTATAGGAGGTTGGGGAGTCTATAGGAGGATGGGGAGTGTATAGGAGGATGGGGAGTATATAGGAGGATGGGGAGTGTATAGGAGGATGAGGAGTATATAGGAGGATGGGGAGTATATAGGAGGATGGAGAGTATATAGGAGGATGGGGAGTATATAGGAGGATGGAGAGTATATAGGAGGATGGGGAGTCTATAGGAGGATGGGGAGTATATAGGAGGATGGGGAGTCTATAGGAGGTTGGGGAGTATATAGGAGGATGGGGAGTATATAGGAGGATGGGGAGTCTATAGGAGGATGAGGAGTCTATAGGAGGATGGGGAGTGTATAGGAGGTTGGGGAGTCTATAGGAGGTTGGGGAGTATATAGGAGGATGGGGAGTCTATAGGAGGATGGGGAGTGTATAGGAGGATGGGGAGTGTATAGGAGGATGGGGAGTCTATAGGAGGATGGGGAGTATATAGGAGGATGGGGAGTCTATAGGAGGATGGGGAGTGTATAGGAGGATGAGGAGTGTATAGGAGGATGGGGAGTGTATAGGAGGATGGGGAGTGTATAGGAGGATGGGGAGTCTATAGGAGGTTGGGGAGTATATAGGAGGTTGGGGAGTCTATAGGAGGATGGGGAGTCTATAGGAGGATGGGGAGTGTATAGGAGGATGGGGAGTATATAGGAGGTTGGGGAGTATATAGGAGGATGGGGAGTCTATAGGAGGATGGGGAGTGTATAGGAGGATGGAGAGTATATAGGAGGATGGGGAGTATATAGGAGGATGAGGAGTGTATAGGAGGATGGGGAGTGTATAGGAGGTTGGGGAGTGTATAGGAGGATGGGGAGTCTATAGGAGGTTGGGGAGTCTATAGGAGGATGGGGAGTATATAGGAGGATGAGGAGTGTATAGGAGGATGGAGAGTATATAGGAGGATGGGGAGTATATAGGAGGATGAGGAGTGTATAGGAGGATGGGGAGTGTATAGGAGGATGGAGAGTATATAGGAGGATGGGGAGTATATAGGAGGATGAGGAGTGTATAGGAGGATGGGGAGTGTATAGGAGGATGGGGAGTATATAGGAGGTTGGGGAGTCTATAGGAGGATGGGGAGTATATAGGAGGATGAGGAGTGTATAGGAGGATGGGGAGTGTATAGGAGGATGAGGAGTATATAGGAGGATGGGGAGTATATAGGAGGATGGAGAGTATATAGGAGGATGAGGAGTATATAGGAGGATGGAGAGTATATAGGAGGATGGGGAGTCTATAGGAGGATGGGGAGTGTATAGGAGGATGGGGAGTCTATAGGAGGATGGGGAGTGTATAGGAGGTTGGGGAGTCTATAGGAGGTTGGGGAGTATATAGGAGGATGGGGAGTCTATAGGAGGATGGGGAGTGTATAGGAGGATGGGGAGTCTATAGGAGGATGGGGAGTCTATAGGAGGATGGGGAGTGTATAGGAGGATGGGGAGTCTATAGGAGGATGGGGAGTCTATAGGAGGATGGGGAGTGTATAGGAGGATGAGGAGTCTATAGGAGGATGGGGAGTGTATAGGAGGATGGGGAGTCTATAGGAGGTTGGGGAGTCTATAGGAGGTTGGGGAGTCTATAGGAGGATGGGGAGTATATAGGAGGATGGGGAGTGTATAGGAGGATGGGGAGTGTATAGGAGGATGGGGAGTGTATAGGAGGATGAGGAGTATATAGGAGGATGGGGAGTGTATAGGAGGTTGGGGAGTATATAGGAGGATGGGGAGTGTATAGGAGGATGGAGAGTATATAGGAGGTTGGGGAGTATATAGGAGGATGGGGAGTGTATAGGAGGATGAGGAGTCTATAGGAGGATGGGGAGTGTATAGGAGGATGGAGAGTATATAGGAGGTTGGGGAGTATATAGGAGGATGGGGAGTGTATAGGAGGATGAGGAGTCTATAGGAGGATGGGGAGTGTATAGGAGGATGAGGAGTATATAGGAGGATGGGGAGTATATAGGAGGATGGGGAGTCTATAGGAGGATGGGGAGTATATAGGAGGATGGGGAGTCTATAGGAGGATGGGGAGTGTATAGGAGGATGGGGAGTGTATAGGAGGATGGAGAGTATATAGGAGGTTGGGGAGTATATAGGAGGATGGGGAGTGTATAGGAGGATGAGGAGTCTATAGGAGGATGGGGAGTGTATAGGAGGATGAGGAGTATATAGGAGGATGGGGAGTATATAGGAGGATGGGGAGTCTATAGGAGGATGGGGAGTATATAGGAGGATGGGGAGTCTATAGGAGGATGGGGAGTGTATAGGAGGTTGAGGAGTGTATAGGAGGATGGGGAGTATATAGGAGGATGGGGAGTGTATAGGAGGATGGGGAGTGTATAGGAGGATGGGGAGTGTATAGGAGGATGAGGAGTGTATAGGAGGATGGGGAGTGTATAGGAGGATGAGGAGTATATAGGAGGATGAAGTGAAGTCAGGAAGGAGAACTGAGTGTCCTCACCGATGAGAACTTGGACCCCTGTAGCTGTTAGTGGGTCCCATCCCCCCAAGACCCTCTGGTCACATCACTGATGTAATCTACCTTCCCAGGGCTTGTAGACTCTGCCAGCGGAGTAACCAGGGGCCCTAATTCCTGCTGCGGGGCCCCAAGTACTCATCAGTGAGGAAACACTTCCAGAGACTTGTGTTGGTAGCCTCTGTCTGCTTTCAGTGCAGGAGAAGCTCGTCTCTCCGTCACTCTGCTTTCTCCTTCTCTCAGCATTCTCCCATGTCTGCACATTAGCACCGCAACACAACCGGTTGACACCGAGTGCTTTTCTCCCTCTTCCAGTCAGAGCTCTGCTGTACAGGGATTGGAAGAGGTTGATATTGGTTCCCCTTCGGGCGCCGGCATTCACAAATCCCTTCAATGGTGTAACAATGAACAGGAATACACAGCGTGCGTTCATCTCTGTCTGTGTATGTCTCAGTTGTCTCCGGAGTTCGTTGTTTTCATCGGAATCGTTTCCATTTGTGTGGTCGGTTTTATGATGAAATAATAGTTGGGGCGGTAAAATCGAGGCAATGTTCATGATGGATTTTATAGCAAAGTATTCCGGCAGTGAGGATTCCAGCAATAGAGCCGAGCATTCTGGAAACGTGTCTGGGAACGCCGAGCATTTCACCGACCAATCACAGCCAGATCAAGTGATAATAATAAACATGCCCTACCTACCTGCTCTGTGTAATGGGTTTGCACAGAGCAGCCCTCTTCTGGAGTCCCCCCCCGGTGCTCCTGGCTCCTCCCCCTTGACCAGTGCCGTAATGGCAAGCCGCTTGCTATGGGGGGGTTACTGGTGCATGCTCGCTCCTGGGCCCCGCTCTATGAGTCCATAAGATTCACAGAACCTCGGCTTGGCCCTGCCGCTTACTCTGTCTTCATTGGCTCACTTGCTGTGATTGACAGTAGTGACAGTCAATGGCTCCTACTGCTGTCTCAACCAATGATAAGGGAGAGACCCGGGACAGCTGAGGCTCTCATGCACATCGCTGGATCGGGAGGGGGCTCAGGTGAGTATTGGGGGGGATGTGGGGAGGGAGTTTTACCTTCATGCATACTGCGGGCAGCATAGCGGCTAAATGGTTGGCCCTTCCGCCTGGCAGTACTTGAGTTATCGGTTCAATTCCCAACCACGGCACCACCTGCCTGGAGCTTGAATGCTCTCCCTGTGCCTGCGTGGGTTTCCTCCGGGTTCTCCAGTTTCCTCCTACACTCCAAAGACATGCTGGGAGGTTAATCAGATCAGCATTGGCTGAGACAGCAGTGGGAGCCATTGACTCATGTTCATATACTAGGGCCAATGATGAGGGAGAGACCCGGGACAGCCGAGGCTCTCATGCACATCGCTCAGGAGGGGGCTCAGGTGAGTATTGGGGGGGGGGGTTGTGGGAAGGGAGCTTTACCTTCATGCATACTGTGGGCAGCACAGCGGCTAATTAGTCAGAACTTCCGTCTGGCAGTACTCAGGTTATCGGTTCAAATCCCAACCACAGCACCACACGCATGGAGCTTGAATGCTCTCCCTGTGCCTGCGTGGGTTTCCTCCGGGAACTCCAGTTTCCTCCCACACTGCAAAGACATGCTGGGAGGTTAATCAGATCCTGTCTAAATTGGCCCTAGTATGTGTATGTGAGTTAGGGATGTTAGGCTGGTCGCCCCTCGGGGGCGGGGACTGATGTGAATGTACAATATATATATATAAATTGAGTCCCGATAATAAATAAATATTGTAGAAAACCTTAAGTCTTTACAACCACTTCAAAGAAAATCTCCTTTTTAGTCGTTTCATATAAAAATGATTATTATTTAGGATCATGACGGTAGTGACAGGGCTGGGACAAGGGGTGGGCAGGAGGGGCAGGCGCCCCCCGGGGGGGGAAAGCTGTAGAGAAGCTCCCCCTCACCACAAGCACTTGTCAAATCAATGGCTAACAACCAACAAACCAAGGCTTCAGGTCTGCCTTCAGAGCTCCCGCTATCCCACCGGGCTCCAGCATGCCCGATCTCCCCCCCACACGCACACAGCGGGTTCTTACAACACAACACGCATGTGCAGCTCCCTTGTGGCTCATTCTAGAAAGCTAGCGATTGGCCAGAATTTGGCCCATGCAGTGCATGTCAACCACGGGCAGCCGGAGCAAGGCGGGTGAACTCCTTGACAAGCGCTTGTTGGACTTCAACTGCAGTCCTTGGAAATCCCCAATACTTGCAGGTATGGGGGACATGGGACCTTCCCACAATGCACTGCTCAGGGCTAAGCAGCCACACCAAATGGTGCCGAATTGTTGGTATTATTGGGAGGAGTTGTGCCCCTTCATTGGTGTCAGTGGGAGGATCTACATATGCCCAATTGTTGGTGTCAGTGAAAGGAATAGTGCCTCGTCATTAGTGGGAAGAATTGTGCCCCATTGTTGGTGTCTTTGGGAGGAGTTGTGCCCCATTGTTGGTGTCTTTGGGAGGAATTGTCCTCTATTGTTGGTGTCATTGGGAGGAATTGTCCTCTATTGTTGGTGTCTTTGGGAGGAATTGTGGCTCTTCATTGGTGCCAGTGGGAGGACCTACATATGCCCTATTGTTGGTGTCAGTGAAAAGAATAGTGCCTCATTGTTGGTGTCTTTGAGAGGAATTATCCTCTATTGTTGGTGTCATTGGGGGGGAATTGTGCCCCTTCATTGATGTCAGTGGGAGGACATGAAAATGCCCAATTGTTGGTGTCAGTGGAAAGAATAGTGCCCCATCATTAGTGGGAAGAATTGTGCCCTATTGTTGGTGTTATTGGGAGGTGTTGTGCTGCACTGTTGGTGTCATTGGGAGGAATTGTCCTCTATTGTTGGTGTCATTGGGAGGAATTGCGCCTCTTCATTGGTGCCAGTGGGAGTATCTACATATGCCCAATTGTTGGTGTCAGTTGAAGGAATAGTGCCCCCTCATTAGTGGGAAGAATTGTGCACCATTGTTGGTGTTATTGGGAGGAGTTGAACCCCATTGTTGGTGTCATTGGGAGAAATTGTGCCTCTTCATTGGTGCCAGTGGGAGCACCTACATATGCCCAATTGTTGGTGTCAGTGGATAGAATAGTGCCCCATTGTTAGTGGGAAGAATTGTGCACCATTGTTGGTGTCATTGGGAGGCATTGTGCCTCTTCATTGGTGTCAATGGGAGGATCTACATATGCCCAATTGTTGGTTTCAGTGGAAGGAATAGTGCCCCCTCATTAGTGGGAAGAATTGTGCCCCATTGTTGGTGTCTTTGGGAGGAATTGTGCCCCTTCATGGGTGTCATTGGAAGGACATATGCACAATTGTTGGCGTCAGTGAACAGAATTGTGCCCCAAGGGCTGGATAAAAGCAAGCAAAGGGTCACATGCAGCCCCGTGCCGCAGTTTGGAGACCACTGCTATACAGGAAGAGTTATCATACAGGAAGAGTTGCTATAGGGGAAGGGGTGCTATAGGGGAAGGGTTGCTATAGAGGAAAGGTTACTATGGAGGAAGGGTTACTATGGAGGAAGGGTTACTATGGAGGAAGGGTTACTATAGGGGAAGGGTTGCTATAGGGGAAGGGTTACTATAGAGGAAGGGTTACTATAGAGGAGGGGTTACTATAGAGGAGGGGTTACTATAGAGGAGGGGTTACTATAGAGGAAGGGTTGCTATAGAGGAAGGGTTGCTATAGAGGAAGGGTTGCTATAGGGGAAGGGTTACTATAGAGGAAGGGTTACTATAGAGGAAGGGTTACTATAGAGGAAGGGTTACTATAGAGGAATGGTTGCTATAGGGGAAGGGTTACTATAGAGGAAGGGTTGCTATAGGGGAAGAGTTACTATAGAGGAAGGGTTACTATAGAGGAAGAGTTACTATAGAGGAAGGGTTACTATAGAGGAAGAGTTACTATAGAGGAGGGGTTACTATAGAGGAAGAGTTACTATAGAGGAAGGGTTGCTATAGAGGAAGAGTTACTATAGAGGAAGGGTTACTATAGAGGAAGAGTTACTATAGAGGAAGAGTTACTATAGAGGAAGGGTTACTATAGAGGAAGGGTTACTATAGAGGGAGAGTTACTATAGAGGAAGAGTTACTATAGAGGAAGGGTTACTATAGAGGAAGGGTTACTATAGAGGAAGAGTTACTATAGAGGAAGGGTTACTATAGAGGAAGGGTTACTATAGAGGAAAGGTTACTATAGAGGGAGAGTTACTATAGAGGAAGAGTTACTATAGAGGAAGAGTTGCTCCACCAACTTTTGAAATTTGCCCGACCTCCGTAAGTTGATAAGAAAAGGTTCAGCCTACTTTTGCATTGCTTTGGGTACAGCCCTTGTAATAATGTTTCACGTTTTGTTTCTTGAACCTTGGAAGGCACACCAATCTGATTGAGTAGAACGTGTATGACACCCCCTCAGACAGATCCATAACCCGAATAGATTTGCATCTTACTATCACATCCTATCACAGAAAGTCTTTGGAAGTTTCTTCTCTATTGGCCGTCTTCTAATTAAGTGACACCAATTGAGTGGGAAGTAAACATCGGCCGGCAGCAAGCTCTGACATACTGGTGGCATTCAAAGGTTCTGTGAGGGGTCCCCTCCCTTCTGTAGGCACATGGGATGGGGGGTGGGGGGGGGTCATACTCGTATTTACAAAATCAACCTGCTTCAATGAAGACACCGAATTTCTTCCCCGCTCTGTTATGACCCTTAATGTGATTAAACGACCTTCCCACACTTGGAAATGACAAAGAGGTTTATTTCACGTAGGAAGGTGTGCTGGAAGGAGGAGGATGAATCCTTGAAGGATCTCTCCATCACCAGGACATGAGATGAGACCTTTTATGGCAAGTTGAGGCAGGGAAGACGCTACAATCCGTGGGAGACGTGTCTCCTGCTTCTCTCTGAATTACGTGTTCTCCCTTTTTTTTTCTTTTTTTCACATAGGGGGAATTACACATTTTTCCATAGCTGGAGCGATCGCAGCTTCCAACGTGTGTTCGCTGAATCACAGGGAGGAGGGGGGAAGTGAAGTGCCATCTGTTTCCAAGGAGATGGAGGCTCCAACCAATGATCGCCTTGTGCGTAGTATGGGGTTTGCTGATAACTCACAAGACCAGCTCTGCTAGATAGAGTATAAATACCCTCGCCGGCAAACTATTCCCACAAACTCAACCGCCAACAGCTACAAAGTGTTTTCCTCCACACGCTGGCGGCTTTTACCTGCTCCATCTCTTCTTCGGATTTCCATCTCCGACTTCGAGACGGGAACTTCTTCTAATCCAGCCCTTGGCCAAGAAGGGTTCTTCGTCTTTGAACCATCACCCCCTTAAGATTTTGGGACGTATCTCCAATTGCCTCTGCTTGCATTAGAAGTTCTGAAAAGACCGGACTTTGGGTGATATCCAGCTGAAGCCTTTCAGTTCCTCTTTTTTTCTTGCTAAAAAGCCCCGACAGCCGTGATTTGTAATTCCGCTCGTTTTTAGGCTTGCTGAATATAACTAGCTGGAAGGAATTGTTAGGAATCGATCTGTGAAAATGCTCTTAGCCTAACAGAGCGAGGAGGCTTGCGAGAGCCTGGCTGCCCGACGATTTGCTTTTTTTTTTTTAAAGTTTGCTGCTTGTACAAAAAAAAAAAAGTTATCAAACTTTAAAATTAACCATTTGCTGGCTACATTTGTAGTCTTTTACACAACAGCTCATTAAAATGGCAGCGAGCCTGGCTCTCAGCGGCGTTGTGGCGCCCGCTCTCACTCTTCCCGAACAAACGGTTGCTCTCCAGATTGGCACTTGTAGCCCAGCCGAAATGTTGGACAGGGTTAGGAAGACGCAGGTGTACATTCTGTCTGGGGTCTCCAAGCAGGTGGAAAGTGAGCTGAAAGGGTTTAAGAGGTCTGTGCAGAGGCTGAATGCCAACATGACCGATCAGTCACCATTGGTGGGGATCCAGAGGTGGAAGCGATCGATAAAGGCTTGCCTTCTTAGGTGCCAGGATACTTTGGTCAACTTAGAGAGGTGGGTGAAGAGAGAGATGAACTCTTGGAGGGGGGTGTTTTCCCGATTTGAAAAAATGGTAGTCAAGGAAGAAAAGCCTAGAAGGTCTTTCTACGGAGAGAGAAGTGAGAAGGACAAGGAGGCAGAGGCAGCTCAGGTAGCTCAGGAAGTTCTTGATAACCCTAATCCTTATGCCCCTACCCCACCATGCTCTCCTCCTCCTCCAGCTCCCGCATTGCCATCCCAAGCATGCCAGCAGCACCACTGGGTTGTCATTTCCGTTGACATCCTCTCCCCCCCTGAATTTGATGCAAACATGTCTGAGGATCCTCGGGATTTCCTCGTGAACTTAGAAAAGTATTTTAAACGCAGTGGGTGGAATGAAAAAATCTGGCTGTCTCAGGTAGACAACCACTTGAAAGGTGCGGCCAAGAAGTGGTGGGAATACAGGCAGGAGACCATAGACAACTGGCATGACTTCAAAGTGTCCTTCCTGCAATACTGCGAACGTTTAGTGGTGAGAGAGGCCATCAAGAGGGACCTAGACCTTCCCCAGAGGCGCTGGGAGCCCTTAGAGCAGTTTGTATGGAAGAAAAGAGCCCTCTACCACAGGCTCTACGTGGATGCCAATGAGGAAGACATGATCCGATGCATCATTAGCACCCTACACCCAGAGATCAAGCGTTTCCTCAAACCCCCTCTCCCCAAGACCATGGACCAGCTAGTGCAGATGGGTAAGGAAATCCAGTTTGACTTTGAGCAGTCGGAGAAGCAAACCCTCAAGGCCGCATATTCCGATGAGCAGATTAGCACCAAACTTAACGTCCTCGTCACTAAGGACCCTTACGATAGCAATAGCGTCTGCACTGAAAAAGCTAGCTACGAGTAGGAAAGTTTAACCACAACTTTTGGATCCATTTGTTGCTCTCTGGTGAGAAAACATCAGCTCTTGAAATGGAAGAGTGACGTTAGCTAGAGAACTTTGCAGTAATCTTTCTTGACTTTGCAGAGTGGTTTTCCTGGGCTACAAGTGACAAGGTGATGGCTTGTGTCTGGTATAGGAATGAGGTCAGCTGCGACAATTTCAAGTTTTTATGGCGGGTCGGATATATGTCGCAGAATTCGATACATTTAACGGCAGTCAGGTCTTAATGACCGCCGAATAACAATAGAGCGTCTAATTTCTTCATACATCGTTCTATCATCAACTCCAAACGAGATAGACGATGCTTAGATCTTACTACGCACATAGGACATATTGCCCTGCAGGGCTCCAGAGAGGAAGCACTGATTGCTGTACTGGTGGCCACTTCCAGTAAATGGGATTTGGGTAAAATTTACGGACTGTCACCAGAATCTGGTGTCGCAGTTTGAAGCCATTATCACAGAAACGGCCCATTCATTGTTTGCACGATTGCCAGACGAAACCATTTACTATAAGTGGGGGGCTATTTTCACAGCGTTCTGCCGTTTCCCTTTAAATTTCAGGGAATAACGGCATTCGTGGGAAAGGTAACCATTTGTTCGGTTTTAAGAGCATATTTCTTTTTTTTTTTAATGGCTGAATGTGTAAAAAGCAAAAAAAAAAAAAAAAAGAAAAAATTTAAATATTTTTGATATTTTTTAATGTGCTTAGTGTACAGAAATATCACCCATGAAATCTATGATGTATAGTGCAATATCTTGTATATATTAGAACAATTCCTTAGAATAATTTGATTTTGATGATCAGGCAATAACATATTTCTAACATTTCATATATTGTGAGCAATGTGTTCACTTTTTGAAGAATGTCGGATGTTCTAGAAATTTTTCGACTTTTTCTGTGGTCTTCATTATGAAATGAATGTTTTTTGGGGGGGTTGTGGGCTCCCTATATGAACACTCGGTAGCACTTTTATATCAGCTTGTCAGATACAAATGAACAATCAGCATGGGACTTTATGCAAAGTTTATATCATGGAAATCTGACTAAGCATCAATACTAGATGGACGATTTCAGCTTTTCACAACCATCTCCTTTACTTGGAAGCCACCACTTCCTTTGAGGTATCTAAGATGTTCCACTCTACCTGCAAAAGAGACTGCATGACCAGGACCCAATGTTCTTGGCAACGTCAGCTACTGGCTTTGGTGGCTTGGAATGTAAGACCCCCTACATGACTCCTGCAGCCAGTCATTCTCAGGAATATCTGATAACTCCAGCAATTCTTGAACTGATTGGACTTGGTCGATACAGAGATGAAAGGACATGAAGATCTCTTCCTTCTGGCCTACAATCCCAGGCGGTTAACAATGGCGCCTTGTCTGGAGTAACCTACGAGGCACTCTCAAGACATGACCATCGTTCTCTTAACCAGAGGTCCAAAGGACTGACGATGGAGGCCCACCCAGTGAGCTAAACAAAGTAAGTATCTTTGAAGAACTATTAAAAACTAGTAGCTTAAAGAATGTCTTTAGTAAGTAACTAATATATAATATATCACTAACGGCCAGTATACTTTATGATCTTCTGAGTGCACATACTTAAACCATGGCTAGTGCGCCCTACCCTCTATCCTCTAGAAGCCCTCTACCCTCTACTAGCCCTCTACCCTTTAGTAGCCCTCTACCTTCTACCCTCTACTAGCCCTCTACCCTCTACTAGCCCTCTACCCTCTACTAGCCCTCTACCCTTTAGTAGCCCTCTACTAGCCCTCTACCCTCTACCCTCTACTAGCCCTCTACCCTCTACTAGCCCTCTACCCCCTAGTACCGCTCTACCATGAAGTAGCACTCTACCCTATAGTAGCTCTTACTTCTAGCAGACAATATAATGTATTGAACCTTTGGTATGATTTGTATTCTAACCTGTCCTTCCTTTTGTTTTCAGGTACAAAGAGTAAAAGCTCATTCGCCTGGAAACCCACTGGCCATGCATCATCCTTGCCCAAGCTTTGGGCCAACATTTCAGACCAAAAGAAATGGTCTCAGCCAAATGAAAAGATGGCCAATGCTGGAAGAGGTCTTACATCAATCTGACCGTTTACTCCAAAACCCCCCCCCCGGGGTTCAACATGAACTTGGACTTAACAAAGCTTCATATTCAAAGCAATCGTTCTTTCATTTTACAACCACCTTCCCGAATCTTCACAACCTTCCACTTCCAGCTCCATGCCTCTCTCCAAGGTGCATCGTCCGCTCCAGTCTCCATACATTTGGAGGACATCCTTCCTAAGATGCAGATATCTTTCATGCAATAGGTCTGGCGTGCAATGAATGTACATTTTTTTTAATGAAAGAATGTTGATACCTCTCTCATCATTTACCGGAATGTTCCACTTAAGAGGACAAACTGATGAACTTTCGAGGAACATGTCGTTCTAAAAAAAAAAAAAAGTGACCTTAACTGGACAGCAGTAGCACTTTTACTAAGAAAAGAAAAACAAATTGAGTGTTTTGCACAAATGATCAGTCTTGTCTCTTCTTGTATGAAAGCACATTGCATTATCCAAAGATCATGTACAGAGGTTGAGATTACCTGAAAGCCATAATGTATTCATACGATTTGTTGGTTAATAAAATTATATTTGATGGAAACCTCGCAGATCTCTTATTTCTGGGCGTTGGAGGATTTTAGGTAGATGGGGGAAGGTTCTCATTTCTCCAGGTCACAGTGGCGCAGGGGTGGACTGACTAACTCATGGGGCCCCGGGCAATAGGGGATCATGGGGCCCCTGTGTCCTTGCCCAAGCTCAAAAAAGCCTATGAAAAAGGTACCGGGGCATCTCATGGGGCCCCCTACTGACCCCGGGCCCTCGGGCAGTGTCCGAGTTGCCAAATGACCAGTCCGCCCCTGCAGTAGAGTCGATTTACTAAAACTGTACAGTGCAAAACCCGGTGCAGCCAATTAGCTTCTAGCTTCAGCTTCTTCAGTGAAGCTTTGACAATAAAACCCGGAAGCGGATTGGTTTCTGTGCACGGATGCACCCGATTTTGCACTCAACAGCCTTAGTAAATCCCCCCCCCCCGATGTGTCTAGTAGTAGGTGGCCACGTTGACCTGGACCTGTTCTGTAATGTTGGAGATGTTTCACTGCTTATCCAACACGGCTTCAGCCTGGACAAGGAGGAACGTCTTCAATCATACAGAACAACCAAAAGTATAACTAAAGGCAAAACAATGGATGAAGGGGAGAGGGATTAGAACCCCCTGTAACGGAACCAACCCAGACTGTGCTTGAGTACTTCCATTAGAATATCGCTTCCCCGTCCGAACACCGACCACAGACACCACCGCTGACCATACAAGACCAGACGACACCAATCTTGATGTAAGCCAGGAAGTAGACTAGTTTATTTGAACACAGATACAAAATATATACACCCAGGGGACAATCCCCCCTCCCCGCATAATGACACAGGGCGGGGCAATCCCCCCTCCCTGCATAATGACACAGGGCGGGGCAATCCCCCCTCCCTGCATAATGACACAGGGCGGGACAATCCCCCCTCCCTGCATATTGACACAGGGCGGGACAATCCCCCCTCCCTGCATAATGACACAGGGCAGGGCAATCCCCCCTCCCTGCATAATGACACAGGGCGGGGCAATCTACATTTAGTAACAACAGACACACAGGTATTCAAACTTCACACCAGCAGACAGTCCCATCAGGAGGGAGGGCTGCTGGAGACACCCCCACACTAAGCTAATACACATACATCCCATAATAGTTTGCTCCCAAGCCAGACACACAATAGAACAATGGGATGCAGTCACATGACATTAAACAATCCATTACCCCACACCCACCTATCTCCTAGACATGTCTACACAGTCTGAGACAAAGCCCCCCAATATTAGGACAGATCACCCTGTACCCCTAACAGGCACAGGGTGACTTACACACAAGAGGGATATGGGGAGCTGAGACAGGGGTCTCCCCACCTCTCCAAAGTGAGCTGGGTTCCATGGGCCCCCCACCCAAAGTGACTCCCGTCACGCCCCCTGTCAGGTTTTTAGAGCTGTTGGTGTCCCTGTTGGGAAGATTCACCCAATTTGTCCTTTTTACCATTATCAGTGAAAGTGAAAGAAAATCCCAAATGTTGGGTTGTCTGCAGAAAAGTCATAGAGGGGAAATCTTCTAAGGGGGACACTATTTCTGGTGCCCTGGGGGGGCCCAAGGGATTCCCTCACAATGAGGGGATTTCTTCTCACTTCCGGTTTCGGCTATGGGGCAGGAAGTGAAGGGAAATCTCTCATCATATCGCTCCTCGTGACGGAGACCGGGTGGGAATCCCCGGCTGACAAGGGGAGGATCCAGGAAAGGAAAAGTATGGTAAGGATGGAATACAATTTTCCTTATTCCTGGACCTCCCCATGTCAGCCTACCACGGGATGTACCAAACAATGCTAAAAAGGAACAAAGGGGGGGGGGGGGGGGGAAACAAGACACAAACAAACTGAATGCTGCACATAAACCCCTATTACTGACAGACGCTGCAATGACTGTAGATCCAAAAAATACTTCACCGATGGAAAAGCCATACTCATTCTGTGGTGGCAAATAAATGCATTTGCCATGCTCCTGCTTGCTGCCCTGCAGACCGCCTTTGCTGGCACTTTACCTTATGCTGCCCATTAAATTGAAATGCTTCTCGTTGAATTAGCTCTCACTTCCAAAGGTGGTGGCAAGTCTAGGACTTTGTAGACAATCTGAATGGTCTTGACAATCCACGAAGACATGACCTTGGGTAGTACCGTGAAGCCCTTCCTTGGACCTTGAAGGTATAAAGACTGTCTCGTTCACGGGTGTCCTCCATGCATTTCAGATGTACTGAGAATGAATGAACCAGATCTAACTTCTTCCACTCATCCTCTGACCCATCTTCCAGAAAAGGTGAACATATGGACTCTCAACTTATATGGGATGAAGTTGAAATATTTTGGAAGAAATTTGGGACCTGTCTCAGAATGACCCTGTCTTGGAGGATCCAGCAGTATGGCCCTCTAGCTAAAGAGGCATACATGTCAGATACTCTCCTTGTGGTAGCAATCGCCATCAAGAAATATGTCCTCAGAGCCACATGGAATAAGGAACAAGAAGGTAAAATGGTGGTGCCAGCAAGGCATTCAAACCAAGTGACAACTTCCCACTAGTGATCTAATCTTCACTGCTGCCTTCAGAAAATGAATGACCAAAGGGTTAAAGGCCCATCTTTTACTTGCCCTGGCCGAGAGGACCGAAACTTGAATTTGCAACTAATTATAAGCCTGTTTTGCAGGAATTTAAGATCATTAGATACAGAGGAAGTTGAAGCATTCTAATCTTTGCCAGAAAGAGTCCCAAAAGAAAGGCTTTCCATACCCAATGGAAGGTCCAAATAGTTGACCTTTCTCTAGCTTGCAACAAGGTGTCAACTACACCCTTTGACAGCTCCAGATGTCTTAGAGCCCACCTCTCAACTTCCAAGCCATTTATTTCTGACTCGTCGGGTTCAGATAGAACACCCTGTTCTGAACCAGGAGATCCAAACAAACTGGGAGTGGAATTGGTTGTTCTAGCCTTATCCTCTATGCAAGAAGAAACCAAGGCCGGTTCGGCCAAAAGAGCAGGACTATCATTGTCCCCACTTCATGTTGTATCTTCAGGAGAACCGTTAGAATTAGAGGGATTGGAGGAAATATGTGCACTAGGTGAAATCTCCATGGCCTGGAAAGGACATCTTGGCCCAAGGCTTGCGGTCCCGAATTAGAAGTAGGGGGAAACTGGAAGTTTATTGCTGACACCATCATACTCAAGTCTGGTGTCACCCAGGGTTTTTCTGCAACAATTGTGAATTGAAACCCCATACGCCATGATCTACAAACCTCTGACTCTGGTCAGGATTAATATCCTCTGTTCCTAGGAGGTATGAAGAAAGGGTAGATTCCCTTCTGCTCAAAGGAAGATTTGACAGGCTACTCTCAGGAGAGGCAAGCTTCTGGTGCCTGCTTGACAGGACAAGTAAGCCACTGTAGTCCAATTTTCTGAAACACCTTCACCACATTTCCACGTAACAAATACTGGAACACTAGCAGAGTGAATTGGGAAGCTACTAACTCTAGGCAGATAGGAACTCTGCGTAGTCTGCCTCTTCTAATGACCTTGAACCTGGTGACCAAGGCTGTGGGCTCCCCCAACCCACCAGCCTAGTTCTGGAGGCTCGAGAGGGACACTGCCCTTCTGATTGCGCAAAGCCGTCCCTCAGGTTAATAAACGGGCTATCTGACCTGGTATGAGGATCTTCTGGTTCAATACATGATGATCCCACTAGTGAAGGAAACTGAAATGAAAGTTCCTTCTTCAGCATCTGCCCAAGGAACAACTGGGATGGTGAATACCAGAAGGCCCAGGTACTGCATGCACTCTCTTGCCAATAAGCAAGGCCTGCTCATTACTTCTTATCCGAGTCTGGATCTTTTGGACTTTCTTCTGGGGGAGAAAGATATAGCAGGAACTGCGCTGATTGCAGTTGAGTCTTTTGATGGTTGATTATCCACCCAAAGCATTTGAGCGTGTTACAGGTTAGAGACACGTGATCCATCAGAAGACTCCTTGACAGGGCCAACAGAAGGATGTCATCAAGGTAATGAAATATCTGAAAACCCCTGAGTCTCAGAACAGCTATGATGTCTGACAGCAGCCTTGTGAAGGGTCTGGGAGCGGTGCAAAGCCCGAATGGCAAAGAACAAACTGGAAAAGTGCCCTTTGTACGCAAACCTGAGAAAGCGATAATGAGCCAGAACTATGGGGACATGCAGATAAGTGCCTGCTAAAGCCACTGAGGCCATCCAGTCTCTGACTTTTACTACAGAAATAATGGCCTCCCAGGAATCCATTTTGAAAGGAGGGGCCTTCATAGAGGAGTTCAGATATTCCAGGCCTACAGTTGCAAGAAAAAGTATGTGAACCCCTTGGGATTACGTGGAGTTTTGCATGAATTGGGCATAAAATGTGCTCTGAATGTCATCTAAGTCACAACAATAGAAGAACACAGTCTGCTGAACATAATACTACACAAACATTAGATGTTGCCATGGTTTAATTGCATATAACATGTAAACATTCACAGTGCAGGGAGGAAAAAGTATGTGAGGCCCTAGCTTAATGACTTCTCCCAGAGCTAATTGAAGCCAGGAGTGAGCCAACCTTGACTCCAATCAGTGTCATAATATTGGATGTGTTGCTGACAGCTGTCCTGCCCTTAAAAAACACACACCTGTTTTGGGTTTACTGGTTTCAAGAAGCACTGTCTGATGTGAACCATGCCTCACAGAAAAGAGCTCTCAGAAGACCTACGATCAAGAATTGTTGACTTGCATGAAGCTGGAAAGGGTTACAAAAGTATCTCCTTGAGCCTTGATGTTCATGTGTCCACGGTAAGACAGACTGTCTACAAATGGAGAAAGTTTAGCACTGTTGCTACTCTCCCTAGGCGTGGTCGTCCTGTAAAAATGACTGCAAGAGCACAGCGCAGAATGCTGCATGAGGTAAAGAAGAATCCCAGAGTGTCAGCTAAAGACCTACAGAAATCTCTGGCACATGCTAACATTTTTGTTGACACATCTACAATAAGGAAAACATTAAACAAGAATGGAGTACATGGGAGGACACCACGGAGGAAGCCATTGCTGTCCAAAAAGAAGATTGCAGCACGTTTAAAGTTTGCAAAAGAGCACCTAGTTGCTCCACAGCACTACTGGCAGAATATACTGTGGACAGATGAAACCAAGATTGAGTTGTTTGGGAAGAACACACAACACTATGTGTGGAGAAAAAAAGGCCCAGCACACCAACATCAAAACCTCATCCCCACTGTGAAACATGGCGGAGGGAGCATCATGGTTTGGGGCTGCTTTGCTGCCTCAGGGCCTGGACGGATTGTTGTCATTGATGGGAAAATGAATTCCAGAGTTTATCAAGACATTTTGCAGGAAAACGTACGACCATCTGTCCGCCAACTGAAGCTCCGCAGAGGATGGGTGATGCAACAGGACAATGACCCAAAGCATACAAGGAATTCAACAAAACAATGGCTGCAACACCACAGAATACGCCTTCTGGAGTGGCCCAGTCAGAGTCCTGACCTCAACCCCATTGAAATGCTGTGGCATGACCTTAAGAGAGCGATTCACACCAGACATCCCAAGAATATTGCTACACTGAAACAGTTTTGTGAAGAGGAGTGGTCCAAAATGACTCCAGATCGTTGTGCAGGTCTGATCTGCAACTACAGGAAACGTTTGGTTGAGGTTATTGCTGCCAAAGGAGGGTCAACCAGTTATTAAGTCCAAAGGTTCACATACTTTTTCCTCCCTGCACTGTGAATGTTTACATGTTATGTGCAATTAAACCATGGCAACATCTAATGTTTGTGTAGTATTATGTTCAGCAGACTGTGTTCTTCTATTGTTGTGACTTAGATGACGCTCAGAGCACATTTTATGCCCAATTCATGCAAAACTCCACGTAATCCCAAGGGGTTCACATACTTTTTCTTGCAACTGTAGAACTGGTCTGAGGGCACCTGAGGACTTGATCACCAGAACCAAAGAAGAACACTTGTCTTCGTCCCATTCTTGTCTTGGTACAGGAAAAACAGCTTAAGCTGTCAACAATTTATATACTGTATGCGTGCAAACAATTCAGTTTATCTGGACACAATGGTATCCGAATTCCTCCGAAGTAATACTGAGGGGCCTTTTTTCAAATTCTAGCAGATATCCACTTCGGAGGATATCCAGAATTCAAGCAACCTCCACTTCTTCCACCCAGACCTCCCGGAATAGAGCCGATTTTGCTCCCACTTAGAGGGCTGGGCGGAGACTCCTCCCGAAGGCCTTGTCAGAAGACCTAACTGGCTGGCTTGATTTGGACTTGACTCCCTTGGGAAATACTGCGCTGACATTCTTCCAATGTCTGAAAAATGGCCCACCAGGCCTGTACACAGTGGCTTCTTTGAAACAATTCTTAACTCTTCTGAAAGAGCGAAAGGACTGTCGTTGCCATCTCTTCTCCTGCAGGATAAGACTTGACCTCCCACCAGATACCTGCTGAGCAGCAGCTTTAAAGGTCTTGACAAAATGGGGCTTCCCATCAAACAGAATGGAACCAAGGCTGTGTTTAGAGGCATTGTCAGCAGACCAATGCTTTAGCCATAAGGCTCTTTAGGTGTTACCGTGTGAGCCAATAACGTGCTGTCATTCTGACTAGATCCACTGCCGCTCCACCAATGAAGTCCACAGCTATCCTGAAGAATTGCACTTCTCCTGAACCACAGGACTCCATTTCTTCCACCCACAGTTTGAGGGCCATAGGGGATGGTCCTGCCACGCTGTACATCCTCTTCAGATCTGTATCAATATTGCGGTCCTTTGGATCCCTAAAAGACACCGAACCTTGAAGTGGAAGCGTTATGTGGCTGGACAATCTCTGTGAAGAGGTGACTACTTTGGGAACTATATTCCATAATTTGCCATCCCTTTGACACACTTTTTTTTCTGTCTTTTGGGTGAAGAACTCCTTTTACTGCATCTCTAATGTACAATTTTACTTGCTGTGCGTCTGCAGCTTTGTCACGTGCCCCCTGCCTAAGATAGGATGTGCCCACCAATTTGCCCACCAATTCGCCTGGCAATGCCTCAGCTGAACAGCTCCAACAAGCCACCACTTCAGGGTGGGTTGGAGAAGAGGCTCTGGAAGAGGTAGAAGACCTTTTCCTGTGTTGGCCAGAGGATTTACTCTTCTTGGAAGCGTCTCGGTGATGTGATTTTCCTCGTCCCATTTCTGCAATGGGCCACTAGCATCCTAGAACAGTGGTCGGCAAGCCGCGGCTCGCGAGCCACAGGCGGCTCTTTACAAACTTAAATGCGGCTCTTCTGTGTGCCGGGCGCCCGCTCCCCTCCCTCCTCTCGGGCGGCCGCCCCCCACCCTCCTCTCGGGCGGCCGCCCCAAAGGTCAGGACTCTGCAGCTGTCAGGATGTAGGCGGGGCAGCCAGGATGTAGGCGGGGCAACGTGACAAACTCCTCTCACAGTCCGCCCTGAAGACCAGAACGGCGCGGGAACACGGCGAGAGGAACGCGCGGAGCAAAAGTAAGTGAATTGACACAGGGATGAATTACTATAGGGGGGATGAATTACTATATGGGGGACTTACTATATGGGGGATGAATTACTATAGGGGGGATGAATTACTATAGGGGGGATGAATTACTATATGGGGGATGAATTACTATAGGGGGGATGAATTACTATATGGGGGATGAATTACTATACGGGGGATGAATTACTATACGGGGGATGAATTACTATACGGGGGATGAATTACTATGGGGGATGAATTACTATATGGGGGATGAATTACTATATGGGGGATGAATTACTATGGGGGATGAATTACTATGGGGGATGAATTACTATATGGGAGATGTATTTTCAGTTTTAAAAATGTGGCTCTCAAAATAAATTTCAATCGTGGTTTTGGCGAGATTTGACACAGTTGAAAAAAAAGGTTGCCCACCACTGTCCTAGAACGACCACTTGGTGGATGTTTAATCCACCCTGGACTGTTCTGGTGAAGCAACTTGTCCTGGACAACAGGAGACAGGATTGCTTAGGCGAGCTCTTGGCGGACGCTTTATTCCACGCTGGAGTCTTATCTCTGCCAAAAAGGTACGCAGATTGCACTCTTTTAAGAAGTACCAAAAAAGTAATACAGGGAGCAGAGCCGCAGAAGTCGCAGGCTGGAGCAATAGAGTGAGGTAAACAGGTGGAGCTCATAGAGACACGGCAGAGCCTGCAGAAGCCACAGAGTTGCACCGTGAGAGAGAGCCTCTGGATAGCGCAGTCACTTCCTGTGTCACGGAGTGTCCCGGCAGTTCCATGGCAACCCGGCAAGTTCAGCGCCCGCCGTCTTAGCACGTGTACCACCTAGTCTGCTCTGTAGCCGAAACAAACACAGCCGCCATGAATGTGGGGATTACCAGCCCCCGATGCCAGCCAGCCCACAGATCTGCTGAGATATGAACCACAAGTGTCAGCCAGCCCACGGATCTGCTGAGATATGAACCACAAGTGTCAGCCAGCCCACGGACCTGCTGAGATATGAACTACAAGTGTCAGCCAGCCCACAGATCTGCTGAGATATGAACCACAAGTGTCAGCCAGCCCACGGACCTGCTGAGATATGGACTACAAGTGTCAGCCAGCCCACGGACCTGCTGAGATATGGACTACAAGTGTCAGCCAGCCCACAGATCTGCTGAGATATGGACTACAAGTGTCAGCCAGCCCACAGATCTGCTGAGATATGGACTACAAGTGTCAGCCAGCCCACAGATCTGCTGAGATATGGACCACAAGTGTCAGCCAGCCCACGGACCTGCTGAGATATGGACTACAAGTGTCAGCCAGCCCACGGACCTGCTGAGATATGGACCACAAGTGTTTGCCAGCCCACGGACCTGCTGAGATATGGACCACAAGTGTCAGCCAGCCCACAGACCTGCTGAGATATGGACCACAAGTGTCAGCCAACCCACAGACCTGCTGAGATATGGACCATAAGTGTCAGTCAGCCCACAGACCTGCTGAGATATGGACCATAAGTGTCAGTCAGCCCACAGACCTGCTGAGATATGGACCACAAGTGTCAGCCAGCCCACGGACCTGCTGAGATAGGGACTACAAGTGTCAGCCAGCCCACAGACCTGCTGACATATGGACCACAAGTGTCAGCCATCCCACAGACCTGCTGAGATATGGAACTACAAGCCAGCCAATCTATGCACAGGTAAGTCACCCCACCCTAGAACTTTTTAAACCATGCATAACAAACCCTGCACCAAGGGAACCCAATGCACAGGGACGTTTACAGCCCAAACGAGGGGTCTTCTTACCCAGGAGAGGCTGAACCTGGGAAGGCCATAGGAGAGAGGACAAAAAAAGAACGCTGAGTGAGGGGAGACGGCCGCTCTTATAGGCTAGGAAAGAGGTTGTCCTGGAGGGGTCAGAGAGGGCGGAGCTGACCTGTGGTAGGCTGACATGGGGGGGTCCAGTAAATATATATATACACACACAAACACACACACATTCACATCAGTCCCCGCCCCTGAGGAGCGTACAATTTACGGCCCCTAGCTCACAGCCACACATACACATACTAGGGCCAATTTAGGCAGGAGCCAATTCACCTCCCAGCATGTCTCTGTAGTGTGGAAGGAAACCGGAGTACCCGGAGGAGACACACATATCTCAGGGAGAACATGCAAACTCCATGCAGGTAGTGTTGTGGTTGGGATTCAAGTCTATAGGATTAAGGTCTGGAGACCACTAGGCCACTGCAGGACCTCAATGTGCTTCTTCTTGATCTTTGTTGCCTTGGCCGTGTGTTTTGGGTCATTGTCATGCTGGAACACCCATCCACCACCCATTTTCAATGCCCTGGCTGAGGGAAGAAGGTTTTGGCCCCTCGATGCGGCAAAGTCGGCCGGTACCTTTAGCAGAGAAACAGCCCCAAAGCATAATGTTTCCACCTCCGTGCTGGACTGTAGGGATGGTGTTTAGGGTCAGTCAGCCATTTGTTTCCTCCAAACACGGCGAGTCGAGTTAACCCCAAAGAGCTCACTTTTGGTCTCATCTGACCACAGCACTTACCCCCAATCCTTCTCTGAGTCACTTAGACTGGGGTGTCAAACTGGTGGCTCTTCAGCTGTTTCCAAACTACAAGTCCCATCATGCCTCTGCCTTTCGGAGTCACGCTTGTAACTGTCAATCTTGCAATGCCTCATGGGACTTGTAGTTTGGCAACAGCTGGAGGGCCACCAGTTTGACACCTATGACTTAGATGTTCATTGGCAAACTTCAGACAGGCCTGGACATGTGGCCTTGAGGAGGGGGACCTTGCGGATTTCAATCCATGGCAGTGTACTGTTACCAATGGTTGGTTTGGTGATCGTGGTCCCAACTGCCTTGAGATCCTTCACAAGCTCCTCCCATGTAGTTCTGGGCTGATCCTTCACTTTTCTCATGATCATCTTCACCCCATGAGGCACAACCCTGCATGGAGCCCCAGACCGAGGAGGGAGATTGACGGTTATTTTGTATTTCTTCCATTTGTGAATAATCGCTCCAACCGTTGTCTTCTTGCTGATGGTCTTGTAGCCCATTCCAAGGTCTGCCATCTTGTCCCCGACGTCCTCTGACAGCTCTTTGGTCTTGCCCATGGTGGTGGTGAGGGTTGGATGGAAGAGATTCTGTGGACGGGTGTCTTTTATACACACAATGAGTTGTCGTTAGGAGGACCTTCTTCCATTGATGGGACTGATCTGTGTACCACGTGAGCACAGAGCCCTTCTGTGGGAGCCAGAATCATGGTTGGTTGGTGGGGGATCAAACACTTATTGTACTCCCTGAACTGCAGCTCCATTTATAACATTTGTATTGTGTTTTTCCGGATTTTTGGTTGTTATTCTTTGTGTATCATTTATGTACACCGATGATGACAATTATAGACCGATCATTTCTGTGTATCATTTATGTACACCGATGATGACCATTATAGACCGATCATTTCTGTGTATCATTTATGTACACCGATGATGACCATTATAGACCGATCATTTCTGTGTATCATTTATGTACACCGATGATGACCATTATAGACCGATCATTTCTGTGTAAGTGGGCGAACCTACAACATGTGTCGGGGATCGAATCGTTATTTCCCCCACTGTAGATACCAAACATGCCACTCCCAAGCAGGGGCGGACTGACAACACGTGGGGCCCCCGGGTAATAGGGGATCATGGGGCCCCTGTGTCCTTGCCCAAACTCAAAAAAGCCTATGAAAAAGGTACCAGGGGCATCTCATGGGGCCCCCTACTGACCCCGGGCCCTCAGGCAGTGCCCGAGTTTCCAAATGGTCAGTCCGCCCCTGGTCCCAAGCAACAGCGACAAACAACGTCAATCTAAAAGTCTTTGCCGGTTACCACTTTATATTCACAGAGGCGGCGTGGCGCTGGACTCCATTCACACCGGGACGGAATTGCCGCGATTCTGCCTGCGATTTGAAGATGCTCCGTGAAAACGCGGTCGTGCGTTCACGTGCCATTCATTTCAATGGCACCTGAAAACCCCGTGACGGTTCCGGAACCTTTTTTTGGGTGTTCCGCATCTCGCAATTTTGTTTGCATGACCGCGGCACGTTTGTCACATGGGGAAAAAACACGCTGGGATCGCTGCAACACACCCCCCTCCCCCGCGTTTTCAGGTGTCGTTGAAATGAACTGCGTCTGAACACGCGATCACCTGTTTTCACATTTTCACCGCGAGAAAACGCACGGTGAAAATGCATGATCAGGGGCGGACTGACCATTTGGAAACTCGGGCACTGCCCGCGGGCCGGGGGTCAGTAGGGGGCCCCATGAGATGCCCCTGGTACCTTTTTCATAGGCTTTTTTGAGTTTGGGCAAGGACACAGGGGCCCCATGATCCCCTATTGCCCGGGGGCCCCATGAGTTGTCAGTCCGCCCCTGCTCATGGGGCCCCCGGGCAATAGGGGATCATGGGGCCCCTGTGTCCTCGCCCAAACTCAAAAAAGGCTATAGAAAAGGTACCAGGGGCATCTCATGGGGCCCCCTACTGACCCCAGGCCCTCGGGCAGTGCCCGAGTTTCCAAGTGGTCAGTCCGCCCCTGTGCATGATCACATGTTCAGGTTCCATTCATTTCAACGACACCTGAAAACGCAGGGCGGTTCAGAAAGCCTTATTTTTGGGTGTTCCGCGTCCCGCGATTTTGTTTGCACGTTTTTCAGGTGGAATAAAAAAGCGCTGGGATTGCTGTAACCCCCCCCCCACCCCCCACGCATTTTCAGGTGCTGATGTAATGAACAGCGCCTGAACACGCGATCACGGATTTTCACCGCACGCTTTCAGATCACGGGCAGAATCGCCATGATTGCGCTGTGAAAACACGTGATCGCATGTTCAGGCGCAGTTCATTTCAATGACACCTGAAAACGCAGGGGGGGGGGGTGTTTTGCAGCGATCCCAGCGTGTTTTTTCTTCCCATGTGACAAACGTGCCGCGATCGTGCAAACAAAATAGCGAGATGCGCAACACCCAAAAAAAGGCTCCGGAACCGTCACGGGGTTTTCAGGTGCTGCTGAAATGAATGGAACCTGAACATGTGACCGTGCGTTTTCTCATTTTCACAGCGCAATCATGGCGATTCTGCCCGTGATGTGAAAGCGTGTGGTGAAAATACGTGATCGCGTGTTCAGGCGCAATTCATTTCAACGACACCTGAAAACGCAAGGCGGTTCAGAAAGCTTTATTTTTTGGGTGTTCCGCGTCCTGCGATTTTGTTTGCACGTTTTTCAGGTGGAATAAAAAAGCGCTGGGATTGCTGCAGCTCCCCTCCCCCCACGCATTTTCAGGTGCTGATGTAATGAACGGCGCCTGAACACGCGATCACGTATTTTCACCGCACGCTTTTCGGATCACGGGCAGAATCGCCATGATTGCGCTGTGAAAATGAGGAAACGCACGGTCACATGTTCAGGTTCCATTCATTTCAGCACCTGAAAACGAGGAGCGGATCCGGAACTTTTTTTGGGAATTGCGCATCCCGTGATTTTGTTTGCGTGATCGCGGCACGCTTGTCGTGTGGAAATAGGCTGCCGCTGAGATGAACGACACCTGAACACGCGGTCGTGCGTTTTCACATTTTCACCAAATAACGGGCAGAAACGTCGCCATTGTGCCTGCGCTTTGAAACGCCCCGATGTGAACGGAGCCGCCCTGATCTGACGTTCGCGGCGACACCCCCGGAGTGCGGGGCGATCGTTGTCTGCGTGATTGCTGCACTTACAGTGAAGTCGCATGGACTGGAACGCTCCAAAAACGCACATGTGGAAACGCATCCGGAACTCATCTGGACTGGACTCTATAGTGTGAACCGACCCGAAAACCCAAATCCAGAAATGTCCCGTATTGCAGAGAACCAATCAGTGGATGTGGCAGCTGCATTCCTTTTCTTTCTTGTTTCCTTTTCTCCCTGTGATCACCCGGTGATCCGCCCAGTAACACACCTCCTGTATAGAGCGCCCCCACTCTGGAGGAAGGAGCACAGGGGGCACCTATGGGCAGCAGCATTGTCAGTCTGGGGGGGGGGGGGGGGGGAGTGTTAGATGGACTAGCAGATTTACATACACTAACACACCTCCTGTATAGAGCGCCCCCACTCTGGAGGAAGGAGCACAGGGGGCACCTATGGGCAGCAGCATTGTCAGTCTGGGGGGGGGGGGGGGAGTGTTAGATGGACTAGCAGATTTACATACACTAACACACCTCCTGTATAGAGCGCCCCCACTCTGGAGGAAGGGGCACCCATGGGCAGGAGCATTGTCAGTCTAGGGGGGGGGGGGGGGGAGTGTTAGATGGACTAGCAGATTTCAATACACTAACACACCTCCTGTATAGAGTGCCCCCACTCTGGAGGAAGGAGCACAGGAGGGGCACCCATGGGCAGGAGCATTGTCAGTCTGGGGGGGAGGGGAGTATTAGATGGACTAGCAGATTTCAATACACTAACAAAGGGAAGGCAGACTCCAGCTGACGCTCTATAATGCGTTCCTGCAGCAGTTTTGTTTCTTTTGGGACGAAGATTTTCCATCGATAAAAGCTGCTGGTTGTCAGCCCCCCCCCGTCAGTGGGAAACGGATCGTCCCAACGGCAGGACAGCCTATTCTGCTGAAAAATAACAGACATACGGGCCGGATCACCGGGTGAGAGAAAGCCTAAGGCCCGATTCAGTATGCGTTTTGACCGTTTTGCAGTGCTTTTCTGCGGTGCGTTTCACATTTTTTGATGCGTTTTGTGGGGGCGGGGTTTCCTTTGTTTTTTTGGGCCGTCTTGTTGCCGGGCAGATTGATAATGCATCCAAAATGCACAAAACGCATTTCCTGCAGCGTCTCCATTGAGGTCTATTGAAGCAACAAAGGCATCCCTGAGCCTTTCCAAAAATGCATCGGCGTGATCCGACCGAACAAAACCAACCGATGCAATCGCTGCGTCCGCGGCATGGTGAGCGCAATATCAGACGATGCTTTCACCTGGATTCAGGGTCGCTGCACACTAGAGAAACGCAGGCCGGACGCGGCTCTCCATGCGCGGTTCTAACTCGATTTTGATGCATTCTGGTGCGTCTTTGATGCATTCTGGTGCGTTTTCTCCCCTCTCTTTTACTTTGATGTAAATAGAGACGTGCGTTTCTGCTGGATTCCGGTGCATTTTTGATGCGTTACCGCGTTCCAGTGCAGTTTTGTGCAGGAAAAATGCAGCCGGTTCTTTTTTTTCTGCACCCGGAACGCACCGGAACTGCGAGCGCTGATGTGAACTCTGACACTGACACCCATGTCACCGACTTTCTGTGCGTTTTGGATACAGAAAATAAGCAGCTGAGACGCATGGAGTGTGAAGCGGCCCCCGGGGGGGTCAGTTTGCAGTATAGAAGAGCAGTCCAGATGCGTTCCGGATGCGTGTTTGATGTATTTGACGCGCCCCGTAGGAAACCACGATAAATGGACTGGAGTGCGTTTCTGCAAAGCGCAGAAGGGTGAGCCTAGGCCGGGCTGGATGGATATCGATCGTCCTATCGAGAACGCAGAGAACACAAAATAGCGCAGTGGGCGGAGTTCCTCCCATCATCTGTGTCCGGCCGTAGGGTCAGTTCACACCACATGCAGCTCAGTGCGTTATGTATCTGCATGGAGAGAAGGCGATATGGTTTCCAATGGCATACTTCACACCAGAGTGGTCAGTTCCAGTGTGGTCATGTCCAGTATGGTCAGTTCAAGTGTGGTCATGTCCAGTATGGTCAGTTCCAGTGTGGCCATGTCCAGTACAGTCAGTCCAGTGGTCAGTTCTAGTGCAGTCAATTCAAGTGCGGTCAGTTCCAGTGTGGTCATGTCCAGTACAGTCAGTTCCAGTGTGGCCATGTCCAGTATGGTCAGTTCCAGTGTGGCCATGTCCAGTACAGTCAGTCCAGTGGTCAGTTCTAGTGCAGTCAATTCAAGTGCGGTCAGTTCCAGTGGTAATTTCCAGTGTGGTCAGTTCCAGTGTAGTCAATTCAAGTGTGGTCATGTCCAATGCGGTCAGTTCCAATGTGCTCAGTTCCAGCGATCATTCCCAGTGTGGTCAGTTCCAGTGTGGTCGATTCAATTGTGGTCAGTTCCAGTGCAGTCAGTTCTAGTGCAGTCAATTCAAGTGTGGTCAGTTCCACTGCAGTCAATTCAAGTGCAGTCAATTCAAGTGTGGTCAGTTCCACTGCAGTCAATTCAAGTGCAGTCAATTCAAGTGCAGTCAATTAAAATGCGGTCAGTTCCAGTGTGGTCAGTTCCAGAAAAAAAAGTAGAACAGACCGCATTTTTTCTGCACTGAACTGTATCAGGACGCAGCAAAATGCATCAAAAACGCACCGGAACGCCAATGTCCTTATCAAGTTGAAGAAAAAGGGCAAAAAAAGAACCAAAACGCATGAAGAACGCCCATCCAGAATCACCTCCAGAATCACCTCCGGAATCACCTCCGGAATCTGCGTTTCTATGGTGGGAAGACGTCAGGAAACGTCAGGCAGAAAGCGTTTTATTGGCGCGCTGCCCCTTTAAGAGGCGTCTCTGCCGCCGCGGTGGATCCTGCGATGTCGCCGCCCACATCCGGCAGGACCATAGCAGGGCAGATCGGAAGCGCGTCTCCTCGGCGGCGCATGCGCGGCGCTCTCCCGTCTCCTCGCCATGACTGGCGCTCTTCTATATTTAGGCAGCCGATGAATAGACGCGCTCCCCTGCCGGCGGGAGCCGCCCCCCCAACCCCCGCCACGGGCGCCGAGCGACAACCGCAACCGATATTTAGCTTCTCCATCTCACGCTGCGCCGCGACAAAGGAACAAATTGCTGTGATTGAGGCCACAATGGAACGCTGCAAATCCCATCAAACACTCGGATCAGACGGGGGGGGGGGGGGGGGAACACTCGGCTCAGATGGGGGGGGGGGGAAAACACTCGGCTCAGACGGGGGAAGGGGGATGGAACAAAGTGACTCGTGTGCGCGCCATTCACTCGACTGAAAAATATCGATCAATGAAAACCTCCGCAATCCTTCACCGCAAAGTCTCCGATCGGTCAGCCTCTGTCATTAACCCCCAGAGGAGCCCCTAACCACCCGCCCTCCGGAAGGTTTTACCACCCCGCATGACCAGGCCATTTGCTTGCTCTTCAGCACTGCGCTACTTTAGGTTCACACCTAAGCGGTTTGCAGAAACGCACAGCAGTCCATGTCACATGATTCCCTATGGGACGGGTTCACATCTCCGCGTTTTCACCTCGCTGTGTTTCTTGGAAAGGGGGGGGGGGGGGGGACAAAACGCTGCGTTTTTGGTTCTATAGACTTCAATGGAAAGGCTGCAGAAAAGCAATCAGCGCGTTTTTGATGCCTTTTGCGTTTTAATCTGCCCGGCAACAACTTGGGGGGAAAAAAACGCATCAAAAATGCGGCAAAACCAAAACGCATCAAAAACGCGGCAAAACCAAAACGCATCAAAAACAAATAGCATCAAAAATTCGGCAAAATCACAAAACGCATCAAAAACGCACTGCAGAAACGGATCAAACGCAAACTGAAGATGTGTGAACCGAGACTTCGGCATTGGACCGTCCCATGTAAGTATAGCTGCATATAGAGCCGGGGAGAACCACTTCACCTCCAGGTTTTACCCCCTCCCCCCAATTAGAAGGATTCTTTTTGTTATTCAGCACTGCGCTACTTGAATTGGTAAAACCTCGCAGATGCTCCGCAATCCTTCACTGCAAAGTCTCCGATCAGTCAGACTTTGTTTTATTAACCCCCAGAGGAACCCTTAACTTGTCTTCTGGAGGGTTTTACTGCCCCCTTTCTCCCTGCATGACCAGTCCATTTTCTTGCTATTCAGCACTGCGCTACTTGAATTGGTAATTGCGCGGTCATGCAGCACTGCAGCCCAATGACATTTATATACACAGAGAGCGTTCTTTTGCTGGAGTTGGATCTACTCTGAGTATCTTTTATTTTATTATAACCAACAAAAACATTTTCTACTTTTATAAAACATCCAAGAAAAAAAAACAGAATTTTAGGCCAAAATTTACTCTGGATATAAAAAAAATCCAACAGGATACAGAACTGAACTACCCCCCAAATGTCAGGACGGTACAAATCCCCCCAAATGTCAGGACGGTACAAATCCCCCCAAATGTCAGGACAGTACAAATCCCCCCAAATGTCAGGACGTTACAAATCCCCCCAAATGTCAGGACGGTACAAATCCCCCCAAATGTCAGGACGGTACAAATCCCCCCAAATGTCAGGACGGTATAAATCCCCCCCAAATGTCAGGACGGTACGAATCCCCCCAAATGTCAGGACGGTATAAATCCCCCCAAATGTCAGGACGGTATAAATCCCCCCCAAATGTCAGGACGGTACAAATCCCCCCAAATGTCAGGACGGTACAAATCCCCCCAAATGTCAGGACGGTATAAATCCCCCCCAAATGTCAGGACGGTACGAATCCCCCCAAATGTCAGGACGGTACAGATATCCCCCCAAATGTCAGGACGGTACAAATCCCCCCCCAAATGTCAGGACGGTACAAATCCCCCCAAATGTCAGGACGTTACAGATCCCCCCAAATGTCAGGACGTTACAGATCCCCCCAAATGTCAGGACGGTACAAATCCCCCCCAAATGTCAGGAAGGTACAAATCCCCCCAAATGTCAGGACGGTACAAATCCCCCCAAATGTCAGGACGGTACAAATCCCCCCCCAAATGTCAGGACGGTACAAATCCCCCCAAATGTCAGGACGTTACAGATCCCCCCAAATGTCAGGACGTTACAGATCCCCCCAAATGTCAGGACGGTACAAATCCCCCCAAATGTCAGGACGGTACAAATCCCCCCAAATGTCAGGACGGTACAAATCCCCCCAAATGTCAGGACGTTACAAATCCCCCCAAATGTCAGGACGGTACGAATCCCCCCAAATGTCAGGACGTTACGAATCCCCCCAAATGTCAGGACGTTACAGATCCCCCCAAATGTCAGGACGTTACGAATCCCCCCAAATGTCAGGACGTTACGAATCCCCCCAAATGTCAGGACGTTACGAATCCCCCCAAATGTCAGGACGTTACGAATCCCCCCAAATGTCAGGATGGTACGAATCCCCCCAAATGTCAGGACGGTACAGATATCCCCCCAAATGTCAGGACGTTACAAATCCCCCCAAATGTCAGGACGGTACAAATCCCCCCAAATGTCAGGACGGTACAAATCCCCCCAAATGTCAGGACGTTACAAATCCCCCCCAAATGTCAGGACGGTACAAATCCCCCCAAATGTCAGGACGTTACAAATCCCCCCAAATGTCAGGACAGTACAAATCCCCCCAAATGTCAGGACGTTACAAATCCCCCCAAAATGTCAGGACGGTACAAATCCCCCCAAATGTCAGGACGGTATAAATCCCCCCCAAATGTCAGGACGGTACAAATCCCCCCCAAATGTCAGGACGTTACAAATCCCCCCCAAATGTCAGGACGGTACGAATCCCCCCAAATGTCAGGACGGTACAAATCCCCCCAAATGTCAGGACGGTACAAATCCCCCCAAATGTCAGGACGGTACAAATCCCCCCAAATGTCAGGACGGTACAGATATCCCCCCAAATGTCAGGACGTTACGAATCCCCCCAAATGTCAGGACGTTACAGATCCCCCCAAATGTCAGGACGGTACAGATATCCCCCCAAATGTCAGGACGTTACGAATCCCCCCAAATGTCAGGACGGTACGAATCCCCCCAAATGTCAGGACGGTACGAATCCCCCCAAATGTCAGGACGGTATAAATCCCCCCCAAATGTCAGGACGGTATAAATCCCCCCCAAATGTCAGGACGGTATAAATCCCCCCCAAATGTCAGGACGGTACAAATCCCCCCAAATGTCAGGACGTTACAAATCCCCCCAAATGTCAGGACGGTACAAATCCCCCCAAATGTCAGGACGTTACAAATCCCCCCAAATGTCAGGACGGTACAAATCCCCCCAAATGTCAGGACGGTACAGATCCCCCAAATGTCAGGACGGTACAGATATCCCCAAATGTCAGGACGGTACAAATCCCCCCCAAATGTCAGGACGTTACAGATCCCCCCAAATGTCAGGACGTTACAAATCCCC